>NC_061513.1:188621906-188701058 GCF_022539505.1 Lolium rigidum | reverse complement strand
GCTTGTCCTTTGTGCTAAAGTTGGGCCACTGTTGTAATTATTACTCTACTTATTTTTGCCACCTTTGCTATTTTGCTCTAGCATATCAAAACCGCACGAGAGGAAACTTATGCGAGCATTTGTGAATCCTTCATCAAACTGCTTGTCAACTGAGCATTTACAATGAATCCTTCATCGAAACTGCTTGTCAACACCTTCTGCTCCTCGTTGGGTTCAACACTCTTATTTATCGAAAGTACTACGATACACCCCCTATACTTGTGGGTCATCATCGCTCCACCACGATTACTAGACTGATGACCTTGTTGGAGGCTGCCAAATATTGGAGCATAGGCTCTGACTCACTTGGAGCTGCCAAGATAGGTGGGGAGGAGAGTATGTTCTTCAACCCCTGAAGTGTTGCATCTGCTGCGTCATCCCAGACAAATTTGTCTATTTTCTTCAACAACTTGTATAAGGGTAGTGCCTTCTCGCCAAGACGGCTAACAAATCTACTGATTGCTGCAACACAACCAGTTAGTCGTTGCACATCTTTGAGACAAGTTGGCCTCTTGATGCTCAGGATAGCCTTGATTTTATCCGGGTTAACCTCAATGCCTCTATGAGAGACAATGAAGCCAAGGAGTTTTCCGGCTGGCACGCCAAAGACGCACTTCAGAGGATTCAACATCATCTTGTACCGTCGGAGATTTTCAAAGGTTTCTGTGAGGTCGCTGATCAAGTCGGATCCTTTCTGGGTCATGACCGCGATGTCGTCGACGTAGGCGTGCACGTTCTGGCCAATTTGGTCCATCAGGCCCCGCTGCATTGTATGTTGGTAGGTGGCACCTACGTTTTTCAAGCCAAAAGGCATGGTAACATAGCAGTAAGTGCCAAAGGGTGTGATGAACGAGGTCGCCTTTTGGTCAGACTTCTTCATCCGGATCTGGTGATACCCGAAATATGCGTCAAGAAAACACAGAAGTTCCGCCCCCGCCGTCGAATCAATGACTTGGTCAATGCGCGGCAAGGGGAACGGATCCTTTGGACAATGCTTGTTCAAGCCGCAGTAATCGATGCACATTCTTAGTATTTCAGAATTCTTTTTGGGTACAAGGACGGGATTTGCGACCCAATCAGTATGGATAACTTCTACTACAAAACCTGCCTCTAGTAACTTTGCTAACTCCATTCCTATGGCGCGGTGCTTCTTATCTCCAAAGCGTCGCATAGCTTGCTTCACCGGTTTTGCACCCGGATTTATGTTGAGGTAGTGCTCGGCGAGTACCCTTGGTACTCCGGACATGTCAAAAGGTTTCCATGCGAAGATATCCATGTTAGCTCGAAGGAACTCGACGAGCGCGCTTTCCTATTTGGGGTCCAGGTCGGCTCCGACTGACACCTGCTTGGAATTGTCGCCTTCTATGAGGTCGAGTTTCTTGGTGTCTATCGCGGCCTTCAACGAGGTCTTCTGTTCGGAGATCTGCTTCTTGGTGGTCTGCATCTCACTCGGATCCACCGCGGCTCTGTAGCCTTGCAGCTCCTCTCCGGATATCACAGATTCTGCAAAGGCGGCTTCGCCCTCCTCGCAGTCTCGAGCTTTCTTGTAGTCTCTGGATACGGTGATCATACCGTTAGGACCAGGAATCTTGAGCTTATTGTAGATGTAGCATGCCCTTGCGTGGAACTTGTGGTAGGTGGGCCTGCCGAAGATTACGTGGTAGGAGCTCTTGAAGGGCACCACTTAGAACGTGATCATCTCTTCGCGGAAATTATTAACATCGCCGAAGGCCACGAGAAGTTTGATGCTACCCAGGGAGTTTGTATTTTTACCCGGAACCACACCGTGAAACTCAGTGGTGCTATGCTTAAGCTGTTCCTTGGTAAGGTTCATCCTCTCCAGAGTCTCCAGGTACATGATGTTCAAGCTGGCTCCGCCATCCATAAGGCACTTGGAGAAGTCATACCCGTCGATGCGGGGACTCACAACCAGGGCGTAGCACTCTTTGGGGATGATGGTCGGGTGATCCGCCCTATCGAACGTGCAGGGGTTTTCCGACCACTTGACGTACTGCGGCACAGCCGGAACTGTGGCGTTCAGGATCCGGAGGGCCGATTTCTTGGCTCGGACCGTTGGAGTTCTGAGGAAGGTGTGGTATGCATCAACACTCTTTTTGACAAAGGGGTTGGATTTGTTAGCTGCGGAACCCTCTTTGGGATCCGGCGAAGCTTCATCCTCATCCATCGCCTCGGAACTATCCTCGTCCTTGTCTTTGTTCTTGCCCTTGCCTCCGTGGGCGGTGCTTCCGGGCTCGCTTGTACCCTGCTTCCGGGAAATTTTTGAGATCATTGACCCACTTGCAGTTGCGATTGGTGTGGGAGGATTTGCTAGTAGCCGGATCTATATGAGCTAAACATGGCATATCCCTGTACTCTTCGTACGTCTGGGGGGGCGCGGGTTCCGGCAATGGTGACTTCATCGGCGCGCTGCTGGCCCCGGCCGGCTCCGCCACCACGGCCTCTTCCGCCTCCTTGACCTCCGCGTTGGAACATCATGGCGACCATGTCGGATCCGCCGGTCTTCTGGTCGTTGGAGGGGTTCTTCCGCTTGTTATTGCTGTTGCCGCTGTTGTCACGGTTCTTCTTTTGCTGATGCAGGGGTATGGCTGTGGCTGCGAGATCTCCTCCTGCGTCGTCATCAGCGGCGGTGTGATTGCTGGCTATGGTGATCATGTCATCCGACTTTAGGTTGTTTTCATTGATCAAGCAAGTAAGCCTATGCCGGAGCAGCCCTCCCCTCTGCAAGCCACCAATGAAGGCGTGCATAGCTGTGCGGTTATCCACGTTCTCGCACTCATTTTTGGTTGCTAACCACCGGGTGAGGAAGCTCCTTGATGTTTCACCCTTCTTCTGGATACATGTCTGTAGATCGCTTGTTGTGGCAGGTCTCTTGTAGGTGCCCCTGAAGTGTTTCTCGAAGGCGTTCTTCAGGTCAAACCAGCAAAATATGGAGATCTGCTCGACGTCACTGAGCCAAGTACGTGCTGGACCAACAAGGTACAACTGGAGCATGCGGCAGGCTATGTTGGGGGTTCCTCCGGCATAGATTACTGCATTGTAGTAATCCTCGATCTAGGTATCCGACCTTTCACTGCCAACATAATGCTTCAGATTTCCGGGTAGCTTGAGGTTCAAGCTCTTTGGCTTTGGCTCCTCTCGGATCATCCTGCCGAAGCACTTTGGGCCAGTGTATTCAGATCTGTACTCGTTGAGGCGTTCCCAGGCATCACGCGGGCCATTGTGAGGGGACTTTGAGCTCGAGCGGGATCTCCAGCCTCCGTCTCCGCCTCCACCTCCACCACTGGGTGGTGGGGAGGGAGATCTGCGAGGGGGCCTGTGGGATCTTTTGCTTCCGCCTTCAGATTCCCTGTGTCCTTCCTGCGGTTGACTCCGGCTTCGGTGGCTACCTTCTCCTTGGTGACGGTCGCCTCCGTCGTTCCGGCTTCTGCGGGGCGGGCTCGCGTTCGTCGTTCCGGCTCCGGCGGGGTTCTGGCGTGCGCTCCGTGTTCCTGTTCCTCGGAGGCGGCACATTGTCGCGGATATTGATTCCACCAGGCCCATGGGATCTGGTGTTTCCGGCTGGACTACGGCGATGAGGTCGCGGAGGAGGACGCGGGATCTGGGGTGGAGGTGATGGGTTCCGGTACTTATCCCTGCCAGTGTACATCGGGCCCTTTCCCTTCTTTGGGTCCATCAGAGGTGTTTCCGGGGGCACCGGGATTGGGTTTGGGTGTTCTCTGGTCCTTCTTCTGCGCTCCGTGGATCCGGTGCGCGATTCATCATCACGATGTTGTCTTCCGGGGGTGTCCTTTTGCGCGGTGGACACACAGTGTTCCGGGTTGGATTCCAGCCTGCGCGAGGTATCTGCCTTGCTCTGTTGCTTCATTGCTGAGGCGACGAGCGTACGGAGGTGGTTGATGTCGATTTTCTCATCTTTCTTGGTCAAAATTTCCGCAGCCTTCTTCATGTTTTCCTTTGGAGTTGTGAGCGACTGCTGATCAGTGGGGGTTGCAAAGTTGATCTTGCGGGGGGTAACAGCTTCCCGTCGGATCCTGTCTGCTTCCTTGTGGGCATCGCCCATCATAGATTCCCAATGTTCTCGGTGTTTTTTGGCCTTCTGCAAGGAGTCTACAGCTTCGCGCTCTCTTTTAAGGAAACCTTCCATCACTTCTGCAGCCTCTTGCCTTTCCTCCAGCATCGCCATTGCGGTGTTGGAAATTTTCTTGGCGGTAGCCAGCATCTCCTTCCTTATTGCTTCTAGAGCTTCCGGATCTACGGCTTCGTCCGGAGTTATCGGCTTGTTGAGGACTTCCGAGTGCGCTATAGCACCTATACCTGCTTGCTCGACGAGCTCCTCTGGGGTTAAGTATTCCTCGTGCTCGGAGGTACGTACTCCCGCAAGATCCGGCAGCGCGCGACGTCTTGGACGCGAAGGCGGAGTCTGTGCGTTGGATGGTCCTGGGAGTCCGGGATCGGACGGGGTAGTTTCATCTTCCTCGTCCTGCTCCAGTCCAGTTATGGTCGCAAGGACCTCCTTAGGCTGGGCGGATTCCGCTTCAGACTGTCCCTCGCCTTCCAGCTCCTTCAGCGCACGATTGTACTCTTCAGTGTCCATGGAGGAAGCGTCGTCAGATGTTGGGCTCAGGTTGCCCAAGATTGATTCTTCTTTGTCTCCGGCCTCCTCTTGCTGACCCGGAGCGTCGCTGTCTCCGACAGCCTCCTGCTGATCCGGAGCATCGTTATCTCCGGGTGCCTCAACCTGCATGGGTCCAGCTCCGTCCTGAAGAGGGGCGGTTCCTGCGGTATGGGAGAGGAAGTGCACGAAGTGACACCTTTGCTTCTCTAACACCTGGGAGACTCAGACGGATCTGCATTGGTCTTCCACCATAATTTCCTGCTCAGGAGCGGATTGGGTGGGCTTTGAATTTTCCAGATCTAAGGCGGAATCTTCTTTAGGAAGCTCCTGCATCTCAGATCGGATCTTCGCGACTGCATCCTGCTCAGCGGCGGTCGCGTCAGCATGACTTACCAGGGCGTTTCCGTCAGAATCGACGGTCTCGCCGATGAAGATGTGGATGTCGCGGACTGGGACGATGAAGAGCTTGATGGGGTCGATTTTAGCCGGAATCTAGTACTCGTCCTGAGGGACGGTCAGAAAGTTCCCGGCGTAAAGAACACGCCCCATAGCGATGGATTCGTCGTAGCTTCCCATGGCGGAACCCTCCCGGTTCCGGCCTCCAGATGCCGCTGGCCCCACGGTGGGCGCCAACTGTCGTTTCCTATTCGACGGTGCCTCGGAGGAGGGATCCTCGCGAGGGGGAGAAGAAGTAGGGGCCATTAGGCGGAGTGTCCTCGGGATGGTGGTACGCGAGTTACCCAGCTTCGGAACACCTGCACGATGACATGGCCTACTACTGCTTGTCTGGTATTATCTGGGCACTTTCGCGTTGTTACAATGAGTTGTGGTTGTCCTCTAGGGCTCCCAGGATCCGGCTTATAAAGGCGCTCGGATCTAGGGTTTACACGGAGAGTCCTAGCCGGAATACAAGATGCCTAACTACGGAATATTACATTGCCGTGCACGTCAAGGATCCACCTTTCCTTACTCGCCGTAGTGGATCCAGATACTTCATGGGCCTTCACGGATCCGACTCCTGCATAGGTCAGTTGAGATCCGGCTCCTGTTCCTGGGCTGGGCATCATCCATCTTCTATCAACAGCAACTGGGCCGCCCGATGGGCTATATGCCACCATCACCATCTGTGAGCCACCCGGGCTTGCCGGATCTAGACCACGTTGTTGACATACCCATAAAGTATACCCACAACATGAGGCAGCAGTTGCTTGTCTATATCATGGCTAACATTAGGTTTTAGGGTTCAACCATGTTCTTTCGTGTTGTTCTCGTGCCATACTGAATAGAAGTGCATACACTGAATCAAAACATGATCTGTAGAATTGTTTTTTGAGTTTTACCATTGTTTACAAGTTTATGTTGAGAGTGGATTGGATGATCAGGGGATACGTGAGCACCCGGTTATCATCGTTGGATTTCCTCCAGCACCGTTGGATGTTGCCCATCTCACCTTGTCCACTAACGGCGATTACACGGTTGCATTGAACTTTTCATCCTGCTACAGAATGCATGCGCGTGGGACCCACTTCATGGAAATAATAAAAAAAGACAGATGCTCTTACGTCTTGTCGCTATATGTGTTTGTCATCGGAACTTTTTGCCATCGATTTCTTACAGCTAGCAACGTAGTACTACTTCGTCCCTTCCATTTCACTAAATATAACTAGATTCGCCTGGTAATTATTAGCCAGCAAATAATAATCTCTAAAAAAGGTACTCCTATTTACAGTCTTATAATCCGTAGCTGATCTATGTGGCGCCACACCTAACAGTGGGCTGCTGGCGACTTGTTAAGCTACAAATTACAAGTTACGACCAACTCTGTGAACTACTATGTTTGAAGTATCAAACAATCTCTCGCAAAAAAGTAGGAGTAGCAAAAATCAATTCATGTACTGTGTCAAGGGTGATTAGGCACAGTTGAACTAATGAACTATTGTAATTAATTCAGGGGAACGCTCCAGCAGCAGTTCAAAAACTAGAACTAAAAAATCAGAGAGCAAAAGAACCCAAATAATTCCCCACTCCACGCCATCGTCTACTCTAGTAGCAGACAAGAGCAAACGCGAGACTGAAAATCTGGATTTGTCTGTGCTTGTGCTGGAGTCGCCTGGGCTACCGCAGGCAGCGCTACTCCTGGTCGTAGCCCAAAGCGACGCGGCCACCACACCTTGCACAGCACCGACGAAGCGGTTCCAGCTACCCCGCGAAGCAGTACCTGATGGCCGACAGCCTCAACACCTAGTTGCAAGACAACGACGGCATGGACACTGCTCCGCGCGAGGCATCTGCTACTTCTCGCGATCCCGATTTGGAGATGGCCACCCACACCCCAATCGCTGCAACCCGCCGAGACGGGAGGCTCTCGGGAGTTTGGGCATGAATCGGAAGGCGTGACCGAGCAGCTCGCATCCAAGCTCCAGTGATGCAGCGGCCAATCATCGGGGTGCGGCAGGAGGTGGACGCGCCCTTCGTCGCCGCATTGCACCTGACTTCTGCCCCCGCGCCCAAATGATCGCCGGATTCCGTCGCTCCTCCATCCGCAGGCGCGGCCCTTCCCCGCCCACCCACCCGCCTGCGTGACCCCTGCTCCCCGGATTTCGTCGCCGCATCGCGCCTGACCTCCGCCCCTCGTGGAGCGTAGCGCAGAGCAGTTCGAGCTCGGGGGAGTTCCTGATCTTGACCCATCGCCGGTCTGGAGCGGCCGCCCCCTCGCTTCCCCTCGCCGGTCTGGCGGCGGCGGTGAAACTCGTCGTGCAGCTCGATTTCGAGCCACCACCTCCGACCTCCGGCTTACCCCTGGCATCAGTACCATTGGTAGCAACACCGGCCAGACGGCCACCGCGGTAGCACCGCCCCCACCTCTTGTAGCATCATCCTCACAAAGGCAATCAGCCGCATCGGCCTCGCGCCTCCACCGTCCTCCAAGGCCACGACCCCTCCTCCCTCCATTCCGTCCGATGCGCCGCCCGCGCCGCCGCCACCCACCATGGACGTAGACAAGGTGTTCGATGTTGAGTCCACAACATCGTACATGGACATGCTCAATGAGTCCGCGGTGAATTTGGACATCGGCATCGATGCATTCAATGGGGAGTGCAACGTCGAAGAGATTGATGACGAGGAGGAGAATGAGGGTGACGAGGAGGAGGTGGTTGAGGTTGATCCGGCTGCCGCCGGTTCTTCGTCGACGCCGAAGCCACGCACGGCGTACAGCGAGATCGAAGACGCCATCTTGGTCCCTGCTTGGAGCAAGGTGGGGATGGATGCGTGCACCGGAGTGGACCAAGGCGGCAAGCGCTATTGGCAGCGCATTGAGGATCTCTACCACCAGCTAAAGCCTCGCACCAAGAGCATGGCCGACAGATCCTACCGCTCCCTTGAAGGCCGATGGAACATCATCAAACCAGCTTGTTCTCGTTGGTGTGCTGCCATGGATCAAGTGGCCGACAACCCCCTAGTGGATGCGTGCCGGAAGACTATGTAAGTTTTCATTGTTTGTTGCTATCCATATGTGTTGATCATGTGCAAACATCACATAATGTTGTTGTGCAGCCCAAGTATGCTCAAGCCCGGTACAAGGACATGGTCGGCTCCAAGAACAAGGAATTTCAATTTCAACATTGCTTTTCCGTTCTTCAACATCTTCCTAAGTGGAAGTTGAGGGACAACAAATCAAAGTGCAAGAAGGAGGCACTGCTCACCATGAATGATGAAGCGGAGGAATTAAGTGCGAGAAACGCCGGCAAGCCCGAGGGCAACAAGAAAGCCAAGGAGATGGTCAAAGTAGAAGGCGAAGCAGCTAGCTTCCGGGAGAAGTTGGATCAACTCATGAAGTCCAAGGAGGCATTGACGATGAAGACATTGGATACCAAGCTCCTCATCACCGAGAAGAAGAAGGAGGTCAAGCTTGCCAAGGTGGAAACAAGGCGGAAAGATGCCAAGTTGAAGACCGAGCTTGACTTGAAGATGATCGCACTCAAAGAAGCCAAGGCCATGAAGGAGCTCTTGGCCGAGGAGAGGGATATCATGATGATGCGCACCGATGGCATGGACGAGGATCAGCTGGCGTGGTGGAAGGAGACCAAGGCGGACATCATAGCGAGGAAGAAGGCTGCGCGTGAAGCTCCTGCTGCAAGTGCTTAAGGTGAGTCTCCGGCGAGTGGTGGCACCGCTGGCGATGGACTCGTTGATGGTTGATCACATTTGGGAACTTCCGTGGCTTGAACATTGCCTATGATCGCGTTGTGATGTTAAAAACTATGAATTATGCATCACATATTTTGGATGTGCTATGTTTGATCTGAAATTGTTGTGCAAATTGTTGTCTAAAACCCTGTTTTGAGGGGTCGAAAACTCGGACGAGGTAGCAGAACCTGTATCCCCACCCCCGTAAAACAGAATATTATACGAGGTGAGGATACGGGTTTTGCTAGCTCGTCCGAATTTTCGACCGACGAAAAGTGAATACAGAGCCTTTACTCACGTTTTTAGTGCCGAAAAAATACGGGGCCTGTTAGATGATCTAAGCGTCCTCCCTCCATTATCCCCTGCCTCCGCTGCAGTCTCCCCAACAGGCCCGGATGCAGGCTCCCTGTCTCTTGATCTGGTCCTCTGCGGGGCTGTGCGTGCTGCCTCGATGGCGGACAGCGGCACCAGGAGGAGCGCGCCGGAGCTCGCCTCCGGAGGTGGCGGCGCGGCGCAAGATCAAGGCGCGGGATGGAGCTTCTAGGAGACGCCGGCTGGAACCAGGTGCACGTTCTGGTCGTTTGGTCACGGGCACCCACCCTCCCTATCTCGAATCATCTTCCTGCTGAGCTCCGCGCTAGGGTTTCCGACCGCCATGGCGCCATTCTACCGTAGGCCGTGGAGGAGTCGCGCAGGAGGGCGAGACAGCGCGGGGGAGGCGCTGCAAGAGGCACGGGGTCGGGAGGGGGCTTGGAGGCGCTGCTCGAGGCAGGTTCAGGGGGGGACGAGCGGCTCTGGCCTGTTGGGCAGCGCTGACTTTTTCATCGATCTGGTGGCGGCGAGTTTGATTTGACAGAAAATCGCGCATACCGAACCCTCCTCCAAGGCTCCAATTGATATGTGTTAGACAACCAGAGAAACCATGTTTCTCCCGTTTATGTTGGCCTCTCAGTGTGTGTTGTTTTTATCTAGGAAAAGTGAGAAAAGCATACACGTCGATTCATTACTTCATCGGCTGCCTCCACCTGTTCTACAGAGTTGGACAATGAATTGCAATACCGGACCCTCAACCATGCAGCGCCACTGATTGAGCTTTCCGTGCACTGGACTATCCAGCTTTTGGTTGAGAGGTAGAAATAATGCATTGCCTCTCTATAGAATGTTTTGATGCTCCCATTATTTAACCATCTGACCAGGGCATATATGCATAGCTCTTCTCGGTTTTCCATCATATTTGCAAGCTGCATGATAGTTAGTACCACAGCCTAATCCCTCAAACATTCATTGATAGATGTGAGTATTGTTGATAAGTGTTTGTTTTCTTGCAGTCGGGGACATTCAGAGTTAAGTTGCCGTGCTTGCTCTGCACAAGTGCTCTTGCATTGGCTTGATCTCATCAGGTTACTACACAACAACTTAACGCTGTCCTGATTTCCAGTGGCCTCTATGCTCTAAGGTGACATATGTGCAAACTAAAGAATAGTTTTAGCCTTTTAGGGAATCGACCTCTCAATATGAAGCCCCAGCGACAAAGTATGTCTGGTCAGGTCAGGTATCTAATCAATTAGTCAAGTAGAGTAGAAAAAATTCACAAGAGCATTAAGCCCTGTGTTTAATTTAACATAAGCTTTTTAGTTGAACTAGATGCCTAGGCTAATCATATTTACGCACCACATGACCACATATTCTTATGGCAATGCTACACCTGAAGCACATACCGGCCGGTATGCAAGAAAATATTGCAATGCTCTCAGCTCATGTTTTCTTGGGTGAAATTAGATTCTAGCACTGGGAGATCAAACGGTATTTTCTCAACCAAGAACCTTCAGGTTATTCTGTATAATCTTTATAGATAACAAACTTTATTGCTTATTGCAGTAATGTTCTTATTAGAAAAATGACATACCCTTAGATTTATAATCGGTAATTCTGTATTAATGTGATCCATTACGCTAAACAACGAAGGACTTCTGCTACTGTATCGATTTATGTTCAACACTAGGGAGCCCATCTGAATATATACATAATATTATGGCTATCAATTTGTTCATGGGAAAAATTATGGCTGAGAGACCTTCTGTATATTAGGTCAAGATACTAACCTGCCACTATCCTAAAAGGGAAAATATAATACTAAAATGACCTTGAGGCTCCCTGGATGTTCCCTGAGTGTTGTTTGATCCACGTCCTCTTCTTGCGGTGTGTTGCTCTGAGGTTTAATTTTACCGAGGATTTCTTACTTTTAACCTTTTCTTATCAGGTAAACGAATACAAACAATTACTAGGGTTAGACGCTAAGTGAAATAATGGATCTTCCTACCTCTTGAACACAAAATATACTTTTCTCTGCCTCATATTGTAGTACACAACAAGCATCAGTCATGACTCATGAAGTTGGATCAAGAGTTCACAAGGGACACAACTATTTGTAGAACCATTGGAATAATCATTACAGGTTCCTTTTAGTTTTCACCCTTGCAAATCATCCATTTATTCTTAGAAAAGAACAATAATCATATCATTCTTCTAAACTGTATAGTGGGTTAGCTGTGGCTCCTCTGAGCTTATTTTCCATTCTCTCTGCACTGGCTTTTGGTCCCCGTTGTGTTTGCTGGTCGTGTGTGTTGCAGCTGGCGTTTCATTTACAGTAGCAACTGCAACTGATCGTTGTCCGAAACGGCATTGGTTGGAATCCATGGAGACTTGCGACTGCCATGTATGAAGCGGACTTGGGCTGGTCAGCAATGCTGCTGCCGATTGCTTATTTCTGGTCTACCAATGCATTTAAAAATAATATTGCTGGGGCATCGATATAGTCTTTGCATTAATCATTATGGTCTCGACTGTGCATTTCAGTTGTTCTGGAAAAGGTCAGTGTTGCTGTGTGTGCGTGTCTGGGTTCTTCCTTTGATTTGCTTGTACTGCAGACGCTCACGGTGAACAGTTATGACTGCAATAATTTGTGTTTGCTTGATTGGATTTCACTTTTTACTTGAATGCAGATATACAATGGTTGTGTACTTGGTGATGTGTAGCAATGCCCGACGGAAAATATTAAACATACAAATTCAAGAAGCACATCTGAGAAGGTAGATATGGCCGGGAAGATTTCGTCTTGACGCTTCTACTGATGAAGGTATTTAGGTGCTCTATAATATTATTGTCGCATTCTACTGTGTGAAGTTGGAACAAAATTTAATAGATTTGATTTTCTATACGATTGATGTTTTGAGCGATTCAGGTTTCAATTTATTGTGTGGATTGTGGATAGGTTCATTGCAATGCATGATGACCTGTTAAGTAACCCATGGTTATAGATGTGTCACCTTTCAAAGTAGGAAGAAATATATATATTGAATTAATAAGATTAGACTCTTATCTGGTAAATCATTTTTCTTTGATCTTCCACTTTCCTTGAATTGCCGCCAAAATTAGAGTTATTTGTTGAAGCACAAAAACAATATTCTTGATGTAACCACCCATCAATTTTCTTCATGGGAAAGAATCTTAGTAGGTGCTTGTTTGAATCTCAGATGTCATGGCATTTCATCCTTTTGTTCTTTGTTATTCAAAGCAGATCAGTTACAAATTCATCATAGCATAGTTTTGTTCATTAAAAACATGCCTATTTGTTATCTTCCTAGCTCTTGATATTGAAGTCAGTTATGTCATGGAGTTATCTTGAGAGCATTATGAGGAAAATGATTTTTTTTACCCATCAAACATATACTTTTAAGGGAACTAGCATCTTCTACAGGATCCATACAAATATTATGCGTTAGCCTGTCTCCAAGGAAAAATAAAGTTTCAGCTCAAAGAGCAAACTGCAAGACTTTTCACATATTACTTCTACTAGGCACACTTCTAATAAATGGAATATATATCTACATATGTTGTTGCCCATTTCTGAGACTGTTAGCACTCAGTTTTCAGATATCATATTGATTACAGTTTGTAGGTGGGAGAATGGTTGCTGGACTAAACCATTAGCTGGGATGGTAGATTAGACTGTCACCTCCACCGCACTGTCAATGCCTTGGAGCAGTATCCTATGGAGGCATTTGTATGATAGTTTTTACACAGCTAAGGAGAATACCTGCTAAGAACAGAAGAGTAGAAGCACCCTTGGAGTATGACATTTTTTTTCTGAAGCATATTGGAGTTAGCCTACAATAACAGTAGTACATTTTCTCCATTGTTTCTTGGCACTCAACACTGGCTTATCTTGATAGGTTTGCTATAAGTTGTATTCTACTTCTCGACGATTGTGGGAATTGAACTAAAAATCCAAATTTACTTTCCTGCATAAATAGTATTTTGGAGCGCTTCGTGTATTTGTTGATGAAATATATGAAAGAGGCATGAAATTAGGCAACCTCTCATGAGTACATTATTTCCTTTTGCACAGCCAATATTTTATTCTTAATTCAACTCATGGAAGCAATTAAGTTATTATCCCTCTCGGTAATCAGAACCTACTGTCTCCGTCTATGTCTTGATTTAGGTCTTGCCTCAGCGGGTGACGTTCTGGAGTCATTCATTGAGGGTGGTGATTTACTTCTTGGTGGCGGCCACTCCTACCATTTTGGCCGGGGTTTGCTGTTTCCTAATGGCCGGGGTGACTGGGTGGGGCTGGATCGCCGGTTGGTGCTGTTGTGTTTCAGAGTGGCTATGTGGCTTCAGAGCTGAAGGTTTGTTCTTCCTGGTTTCCCTTCCTCATTGTCTTCATTTTCTATTTAGTTAATTAGTCTCTAGCATGGTTTAGTTATTTTGCCATGTGGCATGGGTAATGTTTTAACGTTGTGCTCCTCATGATAGAGTCTAGGTATGTGGGACGTTTTATGAATTAGTTTGATCAAGTGGAGACAAGGGTGGCAAAACGACCTCTATGTAATGGCACACACAAAAAAAGTTATGTATATCTAAACAGGTGGATAATTTGATGAGAAAATTACAAGCTTCAGTGTGGACTATGGGCGAAACTGTCAATTGTGAAGCCCACGATTCCTTCAAATATTCACAGTTCTGGTGACTTTTGATTATTGTACAACTGGAGGTTTCCTATAACTTTCCCTATCCGCTGCCATTACAGAGATTAAGTAACTTTGTTTTGCCAAATACAGTTGAGTGGTGAACTGATATTTCGTATTTGTTTGCACGTGAGTTTCTGAGATTGTTCATAGACTCTAATTGGTAATTGAAATTTTAGTCATTGTTTGAATTTTGGTCAGAATATTTTTTTTGTGAGAACAGAAATGTGAGTAATCTTAGGATGTTAGTGATACTCATCTTATTGATTAGCAGGCCATACAAATTTTCTATGCCCGCTTCTCACTGATCAGATCTGAAACAGTGTAACCCAACCTTGCATCCAAGTATCCAACCATGGTGTCTAATACACCACAACGATGACAGCAAAAGAATGCATTCTACCCTGTTATGGGCAAAATCTGAGACCGTCCATCCTTTCATCACATATGTAAGGTATGTGAGAAATCTGAAACCGTCCATACTTTCATCACATATGTAGAGGCGTGTGAGAATGTGAGGCAGGCCGCGCGGCGAAGCGCGCCCGGCCATCTAGTAAGAATTTAATTACCATTGCATGACTACCAAGTGCAAAATATTAGTGATGGTACTTATAATCAGTATATTTATTTTGTAATTTTAGCTTGAAATAATTTTGCATTGTTCAGGTTTCATTCCTATTCAAACTCATTGCATTTTTACTATGCAATGGCTTATTTCATTTGAATTGATTTCCCTGAAGGATGATTCGGATGGCGTTCGTTCTGATCAGGAAGATATTCACCCGAAGAGCTGACACGTACTGAGGAAGCTCAAGAAGGAGCCATTTCTTACAGTCTTGGTCCAGGGTGTTACAAGTGCCCTTGGTGCTCACGTAAGGAGATGCCTTCAGACTACATGGGCATGTACCAGCATGCGAGGTACACATGTGTTGGCAGCTGAAAGACAGCTCCACATGTTAGGACCAAGCATGCCGCATATGGGATCTTTCTGAAGAAGCACGCCCCTAAGCAGTAGGGATGTGGAGGATGTCGTCTAAAGTCTTTGCAGTTGATGTTGATGTCTGAATGTGTTGCTGTTTGAACTACGTTTCGAACTTAGTCGTATTATATTGTGTGCCACTATGTTTGAACTACCTGTTTTAATTTGTGTGTGCCACACTGTTGCAGCTATTTGTGTGTGCCACTCTATCGTAATGCATGTCGTTGACTGTCTCTGATCTATTGTTTGTACTTTTTTTTTTTTACAGAACAATAAGTTTATTGAGTGATAGTAGCGTTTACAAAAACTTCCGGATAACTAAGAGTCATTGCCGGCCCATAAATAAAAAGGTCAAGATTTGATCTAGGCGCAGCCCACTGTGTTCACAAGCGGCCCACTCGAACGAGCACTAGGTCATCGAGCTCAATCTCGTCCCTGCCCACTTACCACTCGCTTGGGACAGAGTGTCGCACGCGGCTGGCTCCGCCGGCCCAGTTGCCGGCCGATTGTCTCAATATTTTCATTACAATTAAAATTTGTATTATAGTTTAATTTTATTTGAAGCACAAAAATGTTTGGAAACATAATGGAAAACTATGTATTGTTGGCCATAATTATTTATTTATCTCATGTAGTAATTATGCGGTCATATGTACAATGTAAAGAAAATCCATGTCCTTAGAAATCACTCCTAGAGATTTGTTTTTTCGACTACCTTTAAATGGGCCAAAAAAAATATATGGTACAATAACTTAAAGAAGACTGTATGCAACGTTTTCGTCTCTTTTTTGTTAATGTTATATTCGTAAACAAAATATCTAATACATGTTAAGGCATCGTATTTTTTCGATAAATGACGCTTCATTACTCAAAAGTTTTAAGCATTAGACTCAGCCTCTACATAATTAGTATGCACGAGTATCAAATAGAACCAACAAAGTATTCATATAAGAAAACAAAAAAAACCAACACGTCTAAGCTTCATTGGCCGCAATCCGCCGATTATGCAGTCACCCATGTTGCAAAATAAATTTCTTAGTCGTATTCTCCAATCGTGTAGACACCTCCGTAAAGAGGTCGCGATCCTCCAAACGTTGAAGTGGCAACCATGAAAAGAGCAAAGCCGTACATCGGTAAACAACCTGCATGAGAGAATAATTTTTATCATTAAAAACCTTGTCATTTCTACATAGTCAAACCGACCATACGACAACAATCGTGTCCACCCTGATAAGCGTTTTGATTGACCATATAGACCTAGCAACCCGACAGTTAAAGAAAAGATGTTTTATTGTCTCTTCTTCGTGACAGAAAACACATTTCGTACAGCCCTGCCAGTTGCGTTTTGCAAGGTTATCTTTAGTTAGAATCACACCCCGACGAAGATACCATGCAAAGACCTTTGTTTTTAGAGGTATTTTCATCTTTCAGACGGATTTATTATTAACAACCGGCTGACTGGGTATAATTAATGCTTTGTACATGGAGCTGACTGAGAATATACCATTCTTGGTAAGGTTCCAACGGAATTCATCGGCCACCTGAACCAAGTGGATTGAAGCTAACCTATTTAGCAATTCATTCCAAGTAGCAAGTCGGGGACCAATAAGATTAAGCCTGAATGACATAGAGGGCGGAAAAGTTTCTATCACCTTCTGCAAGGTATCTCCCTTATGTCGAACAATGTTGTACAAGGATGAATATTGTTCGTGAAGAGTGGTTGTACACCCAACCATCTATCCTCCCAGAATCATATCTTCGACCCATTCCTAATGGAGAAAGAACCAAATGGGAAAAGGTGCTTCTTATACATGCTTATACTGTGGCTTGCATCAACCTTGTATATATCGGGATCTAATACACTAGTGCTATACTGGGAATAATGAGAGTAATTGTAGTGTTGAAAGTTAGGGTTTGTAGTACAAATAATATATTTCTCTTGCATCACGTAACCATGCAATGCTGAAAAATGAAAAAACACCAAGGTAGTACTGCATGATATGACCATGCAAACTGTTGGTTGGATGCCATATCTAACAAATTGTTTTGCTTGCCCATGCTTCTGTGACACATTTTAATACATTAAAAATATTAGTATAGGAGCATGAAATGTAGGTGTAGGGCATGAAATGACCATGCACGAAGGTCATATCTCATATGAGGTCATTTTTTGGCTCAAGAGTGCAAGGTGGCTTGCCCCATACTTGCATATCTTGGAATGTACAACCCTAGTTCTAGCTTGGGCATGATCATAGTCAGTGAAGCGCTCAAACCTAGGATCCTTGCGCATGCAATCGCAAATCCATGACCATAACGCGAAGACAACATAGTTAGAGCATCTTCAGTCGCGTCCCCCAAACCGTCCCCCAAAGAGCGCCGGATCGAGCGCTTGGGGGACATGTTTTGTTCGTGCCGCGTTTGGAGGACGTCGCTCCCTAGTCGCGTCCCCCAAACGCCGCCCCCAATCAGAAATTCAAATCATTGCATTCAAAAGAGATCGTTCCCACCGAATCGTCGCGATCAGAGTAGCGGCGACAAAGTACTGGGCGCGCGATCATATTACAGACCGGTGGTGCATGCCAAATTAGAAGAAGGGGTTGGTCGACGGCGACGTATCTTGAGTCGACGCAGACCCGTCGATCACGATGACCTCGTCGCGATCTGCCCGGTGCTGTGCATGCTCCGTCTGCTCCGTCGCCGTCACATAGGCCGACGCAGGTGTAGCAGTCGAAGACGCGTCAGCCGGCTCTTGCTCCGCGGTTGCTGCCGCTGCCTGGGCCGCAGCGTCGGCCGCCGCCATTTTGGCTTCGATGTCGTCGAGGATCTGGCCTTTGAAGAACTTGTGCGCCGCCAGCGTCCGGGGAGACATTCCCTCTGTCGACGCTCTCAGCAGGGACATGTCATCCCTGCGTTTCTTGAGCTCCAACTTCTCCTCTTGCCTCTTGAGCAGCTCCGCCCACCTTTCTTCGGCCTTTTTGTGGCGGGAGAGAAAGGTCGAGGAGACGTCGGCGAGGCATTTCGTGATCGACGCCTGCGTCTTCTTAGACGACGCGGCGTCGGCCAAGGCGTCCTTGGCAGCCTTGTTGCCGGTAGGACGCCCTGCCGACGTTGCCAGCGGCGCATCCAGATCAATGGCGTCCTTCCCCTTGGACAGCGTCAGGCGCGTCAACTGCCATTTCTCGTTCACTTTGAGCTTGCTATAGCAATGCATCAGCGCGAAAGACTTGTTACCATCCGAGTTCCTCCGGTAAACCTCCATGGCCCTGTCAAACTAACCAAAGGAAGCGGAATCATTTCATGGAACACTTTGTAGGCGCTACAGATTATGGTAGAAAGAGTCGTACCAGTTGGGCGACGTCGGCGCCGCTGTCGGCTCTGGTCACTATGTCGTGATGGTACCCATGGAAGGAGTTCACTGACGCTTGGATGATGGCCCACTGCGTCTACATTGTCTTTTGGCTCCTCTTCATTGTCACTTTGTTGTAGTCGCTCTTGATGAGCTTGCGCTCATCGAACTCGGCCTTGATCCTCGCCCAATACTTCCCGTGCTTCTGGTTGGCGCCGATGATGGAGTCATAGCTCACCGTCGCCCACGACTCGCACAAACATTGATCCTCCAAAACAGTCCACTTGGGGCCTCGTGTGCCCGAAGCCTTCTTCTTCTTCTTCTTCTTCGTCCTCACGCCGTCCGCGTCTACCTCCACGAGATCATCGTCATCGGCACCCTCCTCGTCCTCTTCCTCGCCGCCCTCTTCGTCCTCGTCGTCGTCCTCCACCCCCTCATCTTCCTCGTCCTCCTCGTCCTCACCCCCGTCCTCCTCCTCAGCACCGGCGCCGTCGAATTCGAGCGCCCCCTGCGGCCAGTGAAAGGGTCGCCGTCCGGACCGGGTCCTGGCTCGCGCTGCTCGTACGCCGGGGAGTAGAGGTTGTTTGGGTTGAAGCCGACATGCGGCAGCGCATCCTGGTAGTGGGGCGACAAGTTAGGCGTCACGCACCCGGGAGTGGCGGAGGGGCCGTCGTTGTAGAAGGCGGATGTCGAAGGAGAGATCACTTCCGGAACATACGACGGCGCGGACGTACTTGATAACGCGTGAAGCACACGTCCGTTGGGAACCCCAAGAGGAAGGTGTGATGCGTACAACAGCAAGTTTTCCCTCAGTAAGAAACCAAGGTTATCGAACCAGTAGGAGATGAAGGCCACGTGAAGGTTGTTGGCGGAGGAGTGTAGTGCGGCGCAACACCAGGGATTCCGGCGCCAACGTGGAACCCGCACAACACAATCACGATACTTTGCCCCAACTTAACAGTGAGGTTGTCAATCTCACCGGCTTGCTGTAAAAAAATGATTAAACGTATGGTGTGGAGAATGATGTTTGCTTGTAGAAAACAACAGAGAACAAAGATTGCAGTAGATTGTATTTCAGATGTAAAAGAATGGACCGGGGTCCACAGTTCACTAGTGGTGTCTCTCCGATAAGAAATAGCATGTTGGGTGAACAAATTACAGTTGGGCAATTGACAAATAGAGATGCATACATATCATGATAATTACTATGAGATTTAATCAGGGCATTAAGACAAAGTACATAGACCGCTATCCAGCATGCATCTATGCCTAAAAAGTCCACCTTCAGGTTAGCATCCGCACCCCTTCCAAGTATTAAGTTGCAAACAACAGACAATTGCATTAAGTATGGTGCGTAATGTAATCAACACAAATATCCTTAGACAAAGCATTGATGTTTTATCCCTAGTGGCAACAAGACATCCACAACCTTAGAACTTTCTCGTCACCGTCCTGCATTCAATGGAGGCATGAACCCACTATCGAGAATAAATACTCCCTCTTAGAGTCACAAGTATCAACTTGGCCAGAGCCTCTACTAGCAACGGAGAGAATGCAAGAACATAAATAACATATATATCATAGGTTGATAATCAACTTGACATAGTATTCAATATTCATCGGATACCAACAAACACAACATGTAGCATTACAAATAGATGATCTTGATCATGATAGGCAGCTCACAAGATCTAACATGATAGCACAATGAGGAGAAGACAACCATCTAGCTACTGTTATGGACCCATAGTCCAAGGATGAACTACTCACGCATCAGTCCGGAGGCGGGCATGGTGATGTAGAGCCCTCCGGTGATGATTCCCCTCTCCGGCAGGGTGCCGGAGGCGATCTCCTGAATCCCCCGAGATGGGATTGGCGGCGGCGGTGTCTCTGGAAGTATTTCCGTATCGTGGCTCTCGGTATTAGGGTTTTCGCGACGGAGAGTTTAAGTAGGCGGAAGGGCAGGGTCGGTGGAGGCACGAGGGCCCCACACCATAGGGCGGCGCGGGCCCCACCTCGTATCCTCTTCGGTCTTCTGGAAGCTCCGTGGAAAAATAAGACCCTGGGCGTTGATTTCGTCCAATTCCGAGAATATTTCCTTTTTAGGATCTCTGAAACCAAAAACAGCAGAAAACAAGAATCGGCTCTTCGGCATCTCGTTAATAGGTTAGTGCCGGAAAATGCATATAAATGATGTAAAGTATGTATAACACATGTGAGTATTGTCATAAAAGTTGCATGGAACATAAGAAATTATGGATACGTTTGAGACGTATCAAGCATCCCCAAGCTTAGTTCGTACTCGCCCTCGAGTAGGTAAACGATAACAAGGATAATTTCTGAAGTGACATGCTGCTATCATAATCTTGATCAATACTATTGTAAAGCATATGAAGTGAATGAAGTGATTCGAAGCAATGGTAAAGACAATGATTAAACAACTGAATCATATAGCAAAGACTTTTCATGAATAGTACTTTCAAGACAAGCATCGGTGAGACTTGCATAGGAGTTAACTCATAAAGCAATAAATTCTTAGTAGAAAGTTTTGAAGCAACACAAAGGAAGATATAAGTTTCAGCAGCTTGCTTTCAACTTCAACATGTATATCTCATGGATAATTGTCAACACAAAGTAATATGATGAATGCAAATAAGCAAGTATGTAGGAATCAATGCACACAGTTGACACAAGTGTTTGCTTCTAAGATAGAAATAAGTAGGTAAACTGACTCAACATAAAGTAAAAGAATGGCCCTTCGCAGAGGGAAGCATGGATTACTATTTTTGTGCTAGAGCTTTTATTTTGAAAACATAGAAACAATTTTGTCAACGGTAGTATAATTCATTTGTGTTATGCATAATACATCTTATAAGTTGCAAGTCTCATGCATAGAATACCAATAGTGCCTGCACCTTGTCCTAATTAGCTTGGATTAACACGGATTATCATTGCATAACATACGTTTCAACCAAGTGTCACAAAGGGGTACCTCTATGCCACCTGTACAAAGGTCCAAGGAGATAAATCGCATTTGATTTCTCGTTTTTAATAGATCTCAACCATGGACATCCATACCGGGACAACATAGAAAATAGATAATGGACTCCTCTTTTAATGCTTAAGCATTCAGCAGATAATATTCTCATAATAGATTGAGGATTAGTGTCCAAACTGAAACTTCCACCATGATTCATGGCTTTAGTTGGCGGCCCAATGTTCTTCTCTAACAATATGCATACTCAAACCA
The DNA here is from genome assembly GCF_022539505.1 of Lolium rigidum. Classification (NCBI taxonomy): domain Eukaryota; kingdom Viridiplantae; phylum Streptophyta; class Magnoliopsida; order Poales; family Poaceae; genus Lolium; species Lolium rigidum. The sequence goes on along the minus strand of NC_061513.1, from coordinate 188,679,590 downwards.
TTTGATCATGAAAATCGCCCTTACTTCAGACAAGATGAACATGCATAGCAACTCACATGATATCCAACAAAGGTGTAATAGTTGATGGCGTCCCCAAAAACATGGTTACCGCTCAACAAGCAACTTATAAGAAATAAGATACATAGCAACATATTCAATATCACAATAGTTTTTAAGGCTATTTTCCCATGAGCTATGTATTGCAAAGACAAGGAATGAAATTTTAAAGGTAGCACTCAAGTAATTTACTTTGGAATGGCAGAGAAATACCACATAGTAGGTAGATATGGTGGACACAAATGGCATAGGTTTTGGCTCAAGGTTTTGGATGCACGAGAAGTATTTCCTCTCAGTACAAGGCTTTGGCTAGCAAGGTTGTTTGAAGCAAACACAAGTATGAACCGGTACAGCAAAACTTACATAAGAACATATTGCAAGCATTATAAGACTCTACACTGTCTTCCTTGTTGTTCAAACACTTCACCAGAAAATATCTAGACCTTAGAGAGACCAATCATGCAAACCAAATTTCAACAAGCTCTACAGTAGTTCTTCATTAATGGGTGCAAAGTACATGATGCAAGAGCTTAAACATGATCTATTTGAGCACAAAAATTGCCAAGTATCAAATTATTCAAGACAATATACCAATTACCACATGAAGCATTTTCTGTTTCCAACCATATAACAATGAACGAAGCAGTTTCAACCTTCGCCATGAACATTAAAAGTAAAGCTAAGAACACCAGTGTTCATATGAAACAGCGGAGCGTGTCTTTCTCCCACACAAAGAATGCTAGGATCCGAGTTCATTCAAACAAAAACAAAAATAAAAGCAAACAGACGCTCCAAGTAAAGCACATGAGATGTGACTGAATAAAAATATAGTTTCACTAGAGGTGACCTGATAAGTTGTCGATGAAGAAGGGGATGCATTGGGCATCCCCAAGCTTAGATGCTTGAGTCTTCTTGAAATATGCAGGGATGAACCACGGGGGCATCCCCAAGCTTAGACTTTTCACTCTTCTTGATCATATTATATCATCCTCCTCTCTTGACTCTTAAAAACTTCCTCCACACCAAACTCAAAACAAACTCATTAGAGGGTTAGTGCATAATCAAAAATTCACATATTCAGAGGTGACATAATCATTCTTAACACTTCTGGACATTGCACAAAGCTACTGAAAGTTAATGGAACAAAGAAATCCATGCAACATAGCAAAAGAGGCAATGCGAGATAAAAGGCAGAATCTGTGCAAACAGAACAGTCCATAAAGACGAATTTTTCAGAGGCACTTAACAGGCTCAGATGAAAAAGCTCAAAACTAATGAAAGTTGCGTACATATCTGAGGATCACGCACGTAAATTGGCAGATTTTTTTGATTTTTCTACAGAGAGATCTACGCAAATTCGTGACAGGTAGAAATATATTTCTGCGCAGCAATCCAAATCTAGCATCAACTTGACTATTAGAGACTTTACTTGGCACAACAATGCAATAAAGTAAAGATAAGGAGAGGTTGCTACAGTAGTAACAACTTCCAAGACTCAACAAAACAGTAATAAAAACATACATGGGTTATCTCCCAAGAAGTGATTTTCTTTAACGCCTTTCAGCTAGGCGCAGAAAGTGTGAATCAAGTATTATCGAGGGATGAAGCATCAACATTATTACCAGGGGAGTTGGGAGTTTTCTCAACAATGCATTGTATCTTGTCTATGTAAGTAACTCCTCTTTCGTTGCTCTTAGGCTTACTATCCTCATCAAACAAATTTTTAGGAACAAGCCAAGCATAGTTATTTTCTAGAGCTTCATGCATCCCCATGAGTTTATGAGGTATTGGTATTTTCATCTCCCCCTCATAGTTGGTTTTATTAGTATATTTTGGCCTATCCTTTTCCCTCCTTTCAAGGATATTTGCAAAATTGGTACACAAGCCTAGCATCTTATGTCGAATAAAAACTTTCCTAGCCTCTCTAGCTACATCACCAAATTCTTTAAGAAGGGTTTCTAAAATAAAATCTTTCTTCTCTCCTTTTTCCATATGACCAAGTGTAAGAAACATATGTTGCATTATTGGATTAAGATTAACAAATCTAGCTTCCAACATGTGCACTAAAGAGGTAGTAGCAATTTCATAATTAGGAGCAAGTTCTACCAAGGATCTATCTTCAAAATCTTTAGCCATACTAACATGAGTGAAAAATTCTTCTATATTATCTCTTCCAATGATAGACCCTTGCCCTACCGGTATATCTTTCAGAGTGAACTTAGGATGAAACATGATGAAATAAACAAAAAGTAAATAAAGTAAATGCAAGTAACTAATTTTTTTGTGTTTTTGATATAAGAAGCAAACAAGACAGTAAATAAAGTAATGCAAGTAACTAATTTTTTTATATTTTTGATATAAAGAAGCAAACAAACAGAAAGTAAAGTAAAGTAAAGCAAGACAATAACAAAGTAAAGAGATTGGATGTGAGAGACTCCCCTTGCAGCGTGTCTTGATCTCCCCGGCAACGGCGCCAGAAAAAGAGCTTGATAACGCGTGAAGCACAAGTCCGTTGGGAACCCCAAGAGGAAGGTGTGATGCGTACAACAGCAAGTTTTCCCTCAGTAAGAAACCAAGGTTATCGAACCAGTAGGAGATGAAGGCCACGTGAAGGTTGTTGGCGGAGGAGTGTAGTGCGGCGCAACACCAGGGATTCCACCGCCAACGTGGAACCTGCACAACACAATCACAGTACTTTGCCCCAACTTAACAGTGAGGTTGCCAATCTCACCGGCTTGCTGTAAACAAATGATTAAACGTATGGTGTGGAGAATGATGTTTGCTTGTAGAAAACAACAGAGAACAAAGACTGCAGTAGATTGTATTTCAGATGTAAAAGAATGGACCGGGGTCCACAGTTCACTAGTGGCGTCTCTCCGATAAGAAATACCATGTTGGGTGAACAAATTACAGTTGGGCAATTGACAAATAGAGATGCATACATATCATGATAATTACTATGAGATTTAATTAGGGCATTACGACAAAGTACATAGACCGCTATCCAGCATGCATCTATGCCTAAAAAGTCCACCTTCAGGTTAGCATCCGCACCCCTTCCAGTATTAAGTTGCAAACAACAGACAATTGCATTAAGTATGGTGCGTAATGTAATCAACACAAATATCCTTAAACAAAGCATTGATGTTTTATCCCTAGTGGCAACAGCACATCCACAACCTTAGAACTTTCTGTCACTGTCCCAGATTCAATGGAGGCATGATACGTCTCGAACGTATCTATAATTTCTTATGTTCCATGCTAGTTTTATGACAATACCTACATGTTTTGTTCGCACTTTATATCGTTTTGATGCATTTTCCGGAACTAACCTATTAACAAGATGCCGAAGTGCCAGTTCCTGTTTTCTGCTGTTTTTGGTTCCAGAAATCCTACAAAGGAAATTTTCTCGGAATTGGACGAAATCAATGCCCAGGACCTTATTTTCCCCGGAAGCTTCCAGAGAGCCAGAGAGGCACCAGAGGGGAGCCCTGGGGGCCCCACCCCACAAGGCGGCGCGGCCAAGGGGGGGCGCCCCCCTATGGTGTGGCTCCACCAGGACTCCCCCGAGGCTGCCCTTCCGCCTATATAAAGCCTCCGTCGCGAAAACCCTAAAGGAAGAAGCCACGATACGAGAAAAGTTCCAGAGCCGCCGCCGTCGCGAAGCCAAGATTCGGGGGACAGAAGTCTCTGTTCCGGCACGCCGCCGGGACGGGGAATTGCCCCCGGAAGCCATCTCCATCGACACCACCGCCATCTTCATCGCCGCTGCTGTCTCCTATGATGAGGAGGGAGTAGTTCTCCCCGAGGCTGAGGGCTCTACCGGTAGCTATGTGGTTCATCTCTCTCTCCCATGATGTGATCTATATGAATGTGTAGATGTTACTCTTGTCTATTATGCTCTAGAGGTTACTTTGAATATGAACTCCGGATGTTGTGGAGCTTGTTTACTCCGGCTTGAGGGAGCTCTTGTAGCCCTACACAATGAATGGTGTTTGTCATCCAACAAGAGAATGTTTGAGAGTAGTACTTATGTGTTCATCTATGTGATCGTGAGCTTTGCAATCTAGATGTCTTATGTTATTCAAGTGGATTTTACTTATGTGATCTCCGGTAACTCCTTGTCCCACGTGTGTAAAGGTGACAGTGTGTGCACCGTGTGGGTCTCTTAGGCTATATTTCACAGAATACTTGTTCACTGGGTTATGATTTGAGTTGGATGTCTCTATGAAATTGTGGTGTGTTAGTACCTCCTATAAATGCTCAAAGTGACAGCGTGGGGTGTTTATTAGTACTTGGGAATACATCTTTAAGGTTTGCTTTGCAGCCCTACACGGTGAATTAGTGTTCGTTATCCCGCCAGAGAGTAATTCGGAATAGCATAATGAAGTGCTTATATTTATATTCAATTATGATTGCAATGTTGAGAGTGTCCACTAGTGAAAGTAGGATCCCTAGGCCTTGTTTCCAATACTGCAAACACCGCTTACTTACTCGTTCTACCGCATGTTTACTTGCTGCCATATTTATTTCAGATTGTTATTACCACTCATATTCATCTATACCACCTGCGTTTCACTATCTCTTCGCCGAACTAGTGCGCCTATACATCTGACAAGTGTATTAGGTGTGTTGGGGACACAAGAGACTTCTTGTATCTTAATTGCAGGGTTGCTTGAGAGGAATATCTTTGACCTCTACCTCCCGGAGTTCGATAAACCTTGGGTGATTCACTTAAGGGAAACTTGCTGCTGTTCTACAAACCTCTGCTCTTGGAGGCCCAACACTGTCTACAAGAATAGAAGCACACGTAGACATCAAGCTATTTTCTGGCGCCGTTGCCGGGGAGGTAAGGTAAAAGGTATGCACATCCTCCGACTACTAAGCTATTTCCTAGCACTGTTGCCGGTGTGTGAGTGCTCGAAGGTATCTCCTTTAGATTCTGCAATTATATCTTTTTGTTTCTTGTTTTCACTAGTAAGGCTTAATGGAAAACAACAACAAAATGAGAGATCTTTATGAACTTTATCTTGAATTAGGACATGATGTGTTTGAAGAGAGAATTAAAAAACCCATGGAACTTTATATGCATGCTAATGGGAATGTTATTAGTATGAATGCTTTGAACACCATTGTTTCTAATGCTATGGAAAATTCTAAACTTGGGGAAGCTGATTTTGATGAGCATGATATTTTTAGTCCCCCAAGTTTTGAGGAGAAAATTTTCTTTGATGATACTTTACCTCCTATTTATGATGATTATAATGATAGTGGTATTTTGGTGCCACCTACTATGGAGGATATAGGTTATTATGATTATACCATGCCTACAATTTATGATGATTACAATGATGGTTATGGTAGTTTTACTCCCACTATTACTAATAAAATTGATTATGCCTATGTGGAGAGTAATAATTTTATGCATGTGGCTCATGATAAGAATGTTTCATGTGATAGTTATATTGTTGAGTTTGTTCATGATGCTACTGAAAGTTATTATGAGAAAGGGAAACATGGTTATATGCATCTTAATAATATTAAGCTTCCCCTCTTTATGTTGAGAATCTTGAAGTTACTCGTGTTTTATCTTCTTATGCTTGTCACTTTGTTCTTCATGAATTTATTTGTGTACAAGATTCCTTTTCATAGGAAGTGGGTTAGACTTAAATGTGTGTTGAATTTACTTTTTGATGCTCTCTTTTGCTTCAACTCTTATTTCTTGCAAGAGCATCATTAAAATTACTGAGCCCATCTTAATGGCTATAAAGAAAGCACTTCTTGGGAGATAACCCATGTTTTTATTTTGCTACTGTTTTATTGTGTCTTGGAAGTTGTTACTACTGTAGCAACCTCTCCTTATCTTTACTTTATTGCATTGTTGTGCCAAGTAAAGTCTTTGATAGTAGGGTTGATACTAGATTTGGATTACTGCGCAGAAACAGATTTCTTACTCTCACGAAATTGAGCAGCCCCGTCTGTAGGTAACTCAGAAAATTCTGCCAATTTACGTGCGTGATCCTCAGATATGTACGCAACTTTCATTCAATTTGAGCTTTTTCATCTGAGCAAGTTAAGTGCCCCAGAAAAATTGGTCTTTACGGACTCGTTCTGTTTTGACAGATTCTGCCTTTTATTTCGCATTGCCTGTTTTGCTATGTTTGATGGATTTCTTTGTTCCATTAACTTTCAGTAGCTTTGTGCAATGTCCAGAAGTGTTAAGAATGATTATGTCACCTCTGAATATATTAATTTTTGATTATGCACTAACCCTCTAATGAGTTTGTTTTGAGTTTGGTGTGGAGGAAGTTTTCAAGGGTCAAGAGAGGAGGATGATATACTATGATCAAGAAGAGTGAAAAGTCTAAGATTGGGTATGCCCCCGTGGTTCATCCCTGCATATTTCAAGAAGACTCAAGCATCTAAGCTTGGGGATGCCCAAGGCATCCCCTTCTTCATCGACAACTTATCGAGTCACCTCCGAAACTATATTTTTATTCCGTCACATCTTATGTACTTTACTTGGAGCGTCCGTGTGCTTTTATTTTTGTTTTGTTATTTTCATTCTCTGAATAAATTCATGCTTGTGTGGGAGAGAGACACGCTCCGCTCGTTCATATGAACACTGGTGTTCTTAGCTTTACTTTTAATGTTCATGGCGAAGGTTGTAACTGCTTCGTTCATTGTTATATGGTTGGAAACAGAAAATGCTTCATGTGGTAATTGGTATAATGTCTTGAATAATTTGATACTTGGCATATATATCATGTTTAAGCTCTTGCATCATGTACTTTGCACCTATTAATGAAGAACTACATAGAGCTTGTTAAAATTTGGTTTGCATGATTGGTCTCTCTAAGTCTAGATATTTTCTGGTGAAGTGTTTGAACAACAAGGAAGACAGTGTAGAGTCTTATAATGCTTGCAATATGTTCTTATGTAAGTTTTGATGTACCGGTTCATACTTGTGTTTGCTTCAAACAACCTTGCTAGCCAAAGCCTTGTACTGAGAGGAAATACTTCTCGTGCATCCAAAACCTTGAGCCAAAACCTATGCCATTTCTGTCCACCATACCTACCTACTATGTGGTATTTTTCTGCCATTCCAAGTAAATACTTCATGTGCTACCTTTAAACAATTCAAATGTTATTATCTCTTATTTGTGTCAATGTTTTATAGCTCATGAGGAAGTATGTGGTGTTTTATCTTTCGATCTTGTCATTTACTTCTGACAGACTTTCACAATGGACTAGTGGCTTGATGACCCACAAGTATAGGGGGTGTATTGTAGTATCTTAGATAAGTAAGAATGTCGATCCCAACGAGGAGCAGAAGGTGTTGACAAGCAGTTTCGATGAAGGTTTCACTGTAAATGCTCACAGACAAGTATTCAGGGGGTTTTGATGTAACGGATGAAATAAGTACGAGTAAGTAAAATGCGAGAGAAATAATTGCAGCGAGTGGCCCAATCCTTTTTAGCACAAAGGACAAGCCGGTTTGTTTACTTATAATGACCAAACGTTCTCGAGGACACACGGGATTTTAGTCTAGTGCTTTCGCTACATACAGCTGATTAATCTTCATTGTTTTGATAAGTGTTGTGTGGGTGAACCTGTGCTAATGTACCGCCCTTCCTAGGACTAATACATACTTGTGATTATACCCCTTGCAAGCATCCGCAACTACAAGAAAGTAATTAAGATAAATCTAACCACAGCCTTAAACTCTGAGATCCTGCGATCCCTCCCGCATCGATATACCACCGGGGGTTTAGGTTTCCGTCACTCCGGCAACCCCGCAATTGGCAAACGAGTACAAGATGCATTCCCCTAGGCCCATAAATGGTGAAGTGTCGTGTAGTCGACGTTCACACGACACCACTAGAAGAATAACACCACAACTTAAATATCATAACATTGAATATTACTCAACCATAGTTCACTACTAACATTTAGACTTCACCCATGTCCTCAAGAACTAAACGAACTACTCACGAGACATCATATGGAACATGATCAGAGGTGATATGATGATGAATAACAATCTGAACATGAACTTGGTTCAATGGTTTCACTCAATAGCATCAACAACAAGTATGAATAGATACCGGGAGAGTTTCCCCTATCAAACAATCAAGATCAAACCCAAATTGCTACGGCGGTGACGAGGTGCTGCGGAAGAGATGGCGGTGATGATGGTGGAGATGATGATGATGGTGATGGAGATGATGTCCAGCTCGATGGCGGTGACGATGGCGTCGATTTCCCCCTCCGGGAGGGAATTTCCTCGGCGGATTCCTGCCCGCCGGAGAGCTCTTTTCTCTCTGGTGTTCTCCGCCCCGCAGAGGTGGCTGTAACCCTTTCGTGAGGATTCCTCTGTGGCTTCGGTCTTCGGGACGAAGGGTTTCGCGAAGAAAAGGAGGCGAAAGGGGTCGTGGGCCCCCCAGACCACATGGCGGCGCGGCCAGGGCATGGGCCGCGCCGCCCTAGGGTGTGGGCCCACCCCGGGTCCTCCCGGCCCCTCCTTCTCGGCTTCCTTCGTCATCTGGAAAAATAGGATTTTTGGTAAAACTCCCTTCCACAGTTGATCTTCCGAAATATTGCATTCTGACGGTGCTTTTTCCAGCAGAATCTGGCTCCGGTGCTTGATCTCCAAATAATCATGAAACATGCAAAATAGATGAAATAACATAAGTATTGTGTCCCAATATGAAATATATCAATGAATAACAGCAAATTATGATATAAAATAGTGATGCAAATTGGACGTATCAACTCCCCCAAGCTTAGACTTCGCTTGTCCCCAAGCGAAACCGAACTCGTAAACAGGTCCACATGTTTATGGAGTGAAGAGTCGATAAATAAAATACGGACAAGAAGCATCATATTCATTAACACAAGACATTATAGTAAACAACTTCCTCATATAATTCAACTTGAAACAAGTATAAGGTAATCACAGATAAAGGTGCATAAGGAATCATAATTGGTGATGGCAAACTTTGTTCTTGGTCAGAGAACATTTAACAAATTATATTCATCTATTGAGCAGCGCTCTCATATTAAAAGCTTATGGTAAACTTGCATACTCAATCATATTTATCATTGATGACTCTCAAAGTTATATTCATTCAAGGTAAAACTTGTACTAAACAAGAAAGAGTAAAAACATGATGAAGCAAATCACAATATAATAGTTTGATCACAACAACTCAAATGCTTGCTTGAGATGGAGGGAAATAGGTTTACTGACTCAACATAAAGTAAAAGACAGGCCCTTCGCGAAGGAAGCAGAGATTAAATCATGTGCTAGAGCTTTTTCAGTTTTGAAATCATATAAAGAGAATAAAAGTAAAGTTTTGAGAGGTGTTTGTTGTTGTCAACGATCGGTAGCGGGTACTCTAACCCCTTGCCAAACAGACCTCCAAAGAGCGGCTCCCATGAAGGACGTTATCTCTACCAAGCAAGGTAGATCATCCCTCTTCTCTTTTGTTTACACATGTATTTTAGTTTATTTAAGGGTGACACTCCCCCCAACCTTTGCTTACACAAGCCATGGCTAACCGAATCCTCGGGTGCCTTCCAACAATCTCATACCATGGAGGAGTGTCTATTGCAAAATTAAGTTGCTTACTGATGAATCAGGGCAAAACATGTGAAGAGGATTATTAATGAAAGTTGATTAATTGGGGCTGGGAACCCCGTTGCCGGCTCTTATTGCAAAATTATAGGATAAGTGGATGAAGCCACTAGTCCATTAGTGGAGGCTGCCTAACAAGACTGAAAGATAAAACACCACATACTTCCTCATGAGCTATAAAACATTGACACAAATAAGAAGTAATAAGTTTTGAATTGTTTAAAGGTAGCACATGAAGTATTTACTTAGAATGGCAAACAATACCATGCAGTAGGTAGGTATGGTGGACACAAATGGCATAGGTTTGGGTTCAGGTTTGGATGCACGAGAAGTATTCCCTCTCGATACAGGTCTTTGGCTAGCAAGGTTAATTAGCAAGCATAAGAGTTGAGGTGAAACAAACAAATATACATGTGATAGAAACAATCATGCATCTTACTTGTAAGCACAAACAGTTTTAACTTTAGAATACTAAGCTAAGAACTGATAAGAAAGATAATAATATCTTCTACATGTACTTCCTCTATTCATCTAAAACTCAAAGTGTTGTTGCTATTGACCATTGCTAAGTTTGCCAAAACCAAATAGATTTACTCAATACTCCCAAAGTGGTACCAATACTAAAATCAAGATCAATCATATAGTAGAAATTGCAAACTAAAATAAGGTGTGCAATATGTAAATGATAAGACTTCTCATTAATATTCCATAACGATAACTCACACCAAGGGATACATAAACAAACTAAAGGAGAGATACTTCCATACTGCAACCCATCTTATACGATAACTTCCCTACTCATGATATGACACTACTTGATAGTAAAAAGTAAAAGGTAATGATAATGTGATACCGCGGCACTCCCCCAAGCTTGGAACAAACCAAGGGGATGCCAATACCGATGATGAATTACTCCTTCGGTGATGGTGGTGATGAACTCTTTCCGCGCTTCTTAATAAGCTCCTTCAACTTCAGTTTCTCAGCTTGACAATTCTGCACTAAGATTCGAAGAGATTCATTGTTATCTGAGGTTGGCGATGACGACCTTATGATGCGAATCGAGTGGTATTCAATCATTCTTCGGAGACGGCAATTCTCCTCCCGGAGTATCTCCACTTCTCTTCTCGGAGCCCGATATTGATCACAAAACTCATCGATAATCCGTAGAACTTTTTCCATCATGGGGAAGGAGTCGAGGCTAAAAGCGGGTGGTAGAGGTCCCCGCAAGTTATGAGAAAAAGAACGTTGAGTGTCAACGAACCCACCAAGATTTGCTTGCTCCCTCCGGCTTGCCGATCTTGTCTTGATGGCACCTCCTTCACTTCTTCCTCCGAAAGCCCCTTGCCCTTGTTCTTGGAGACCATGGTGCCTCTAAACTGAAAACAGATCCTGGCAGAAACAGCTCGAAACAAAACACGTCGAGAAAACGATATACGGACCTCCAGGGATCCGGGGGATTTTATAGTAAAAATTTTCAGAACAAACGGAAAGTACCAGATCGAACAAGAGTCGGAAAGGGGAAACGAGGCGGCCAGACCATAGGTCGGCGCGGGCCCAGGTCAGGCCGCGCCGGCCTGTGGTGCCACGCCCTCGTGCGTCCTTTCCACTCCGTTTCGAACTCGTAATTTTTCATATTTTCCAAAAACAACAAAAATAATGTTCGGAAAGTAAATCGCGAACTTTTCATTACCAGTACTGTTACCTATTCAAAGTCGAGTTCTGGCGAACTGTCAATTTGTCCCTTGATGAAAGCCTCCGGTGTTTCCACTCGAATAATATCAACATCAACATTATAAGAATCACCTGAGATATAATGCTTGAGTCTTTGTCCATTCACCACTTGCGTGGCATTACCTTGGAGAGAGCTAATTTTAATTGCTCCTGAACGATACACCTCCTCAACAACATATGGTCCTTCCCATTTTGAGAGTAATTTCCCTGCAAAGAATCTGAGACGAGACCGATACAATAGGACTTTATCCCCAATATTAAACTCTCTTTTGATGATCCTTCTATCATGCCATTTTTTAACTTTTTCTTTAAAGAGTTTAGCATTTTCATAAGCTTCACTTCTCCATTCATCTAGAGAACTTAATTGTAGCAACCTCTTATCACCGGCAAGTTTAGGATCTTTATTTAATTCTCTAACAGACCCGATAAGCTTTGTGTTCTAATTCTAAAGGTAAATGACAAGCCTTTCCATAAACCATTTTATAAGGTGACATTCCCATGGGGTTTTTATAAGCAGTTCTATAAGCCCATAGTGCGTCTTTCAATTTACTAGCCCAATTCTTTCTAGATTTATTAACAGTCTTTCCCAAAATAGATTTAATTTCTCTATTTGATAGTTCTACTTGGCCACTACTTTGAGGGTGATAAGCGGAAGCAATTCTATGATTAATACCATACTTAGCAAGAGTTTTTCTAAAACCTCCATGAATAAAATGAGAACCTCCATCAGTCATAATATATCTAGGTACTCCAAATCTAGGAAAAATAATATCTAAAAGCATTTTTAAAGAGGTCTCACCATCAAGCACTTTTTGTAGGTATGGCTTCCACCCATTTAGTAACATAATCAACAAGCAACAAGTATATGAGTGTTACCTTTTGAAGAGGGAAAAGGTCCCATGAAGTCAAATCCCCAACAATCAAACGGTTCAATAACAAGAGTATAATTCATAGGCATTTCATTGCGTCCGGAGATATTACCAACCCTTTGACATTCATCACAAGATAAAATAAACTTCCTTGCATCTTTGAAGAGAGTTGGCCAATAGAAACCTGATTGTAGAACCTTTTGCGCGGTTCTATCTCCGGCGTGATGTCCTCCATAAGCACTCGCCATGACATTTACTCAATATCTCTTGTTGTTCATATTCAGGAACACACCTTCTCATAATACCATCCACTCCTTCTTTATATAAGTGTGGGTCATCCCGTAAATAATGCCTCAAGTCATAAAAGAATTTCCTCCTCTCGCTGAGCTGAAAAGGTTGGAGGCAAGTACTTGGAAACAATAAAGTTAGCATAATCAGCATACCAAGGACCTGTCTCGCGAGCTCACCTTTATTACAGCCAATTGTTCATTTGGAAAACTATCATTAACAGGAACAGGATCATAAGCAATATTTTCCAATCTAGACAAATTATCAGCAACGGGATTATCAACACCTTTCCTATCTACAATATGTAAATCAAATTCTTGCAAAAGAAGTACCCATCTAATAAGCCTCGGCTTAGCATCTTTCTTTGTCATAAGGTATCTAATTGAAGCATGATCAGTATGAATTGTAACTTTTGAATCAACAATATAAGATCTAAATTTATCACAAGCAAAGACTACAGCTAACAATTCTTTTTCAGTAGTAGCATAATTTCTTTGAGCAGCATCAAGAGTCTTGCTAGCATAATGAATAACATTTAATTTTTTATCTACTCGCTGTCCAAGAACAGCGCCTACAACAAAATCACTAGCATCACACATAATTTCAAAAGGTAAACTCCAATCAGGAGGTTCAACTATAGGAGCAGTTGTTAGGGCTTTCTTTAGAGTTTCAAAAGCTTCCTTACAATCATCATCAAAAACAAAAGGTACATCTTTTTGAAGAAGATTAGTAAGAGGCTTTGAAATCTTGGAGAAATCTTTAATAAATCTCCTATAAAACCCAGCATGACCAAGAACACTACGAATACCTTTAACATCCCTCGGATAGGGCATCTTCTCAATAGCTTCAACTTTAGCTCTATCAACTTCAATACCTCTCTCGAAATTTTATGTCCCAATACAATTCCTTCATTAACCATAAAGTGGCATTTCTCCCAATTAAGAACAAGGTTAGTTTCTTCACATCTCTCGCAAAACTTTATCAAGGTTTCGCAAGCAACTATCAAATGAATTCCCATAGACAGAAAAATCATCCATGAATACTTCCACAATACTCTCACAAAAGCCATGAAAAATAGCAGACATGCATCTTTGAAAAGTAGCAGGAGCATTACATAAACCAAAAGGCATACGCCTATAAGCATAAGTTCCATAGGGACAAGTAAAAGTAGTTTTCTCTTGATCTTTAGCTTTAACAGCAATTTGTGAAAACCCAGAATAACCATCAAGAAAACAAAAATGAGTATTTTTAGATAACCTTTCTAGCATTTGATCAATAAATGGTAAAGGGTAATGATCTTTCTTAGTAACTTTATTAACTTTTCGATAATCAATGCACATTCTATACCCTACAACTACTCTTTGAGGTATGAGCTCATCATTATCATTAGGCACAATAGTCATTCCTCCTTTCTTAGGAACACAATGCACAGGACTAACCCATCTACTATCAGCAATAGGATATATAATACCAGACTTCAAGAAGTCGTAATACCTCATTTCTTACCACATCCTTCATCTTGGGAATTAGACGACGCCGAGGTTCAACAACAGGCTTCGCATCATCTTCCATATTAATGGCGTGTTGGCAAATAGAGGGAGAAATCCCCTTCAAGTCATCAAGAGTATAGCCAATAGCACCTCGGTGTTTCTTCAATATTTGCAATAATCTTTCTTCTTCAAACTCTGTAAGCTTAGAACTAATAATAACAGGATATATCTTCTTATCATCAATATGAGCATATTTAAGATTATCAGGTAAAGGCTTTAAATCAAAAACAGGATCTTCCTTTGGTGGCGGTGTTGTACCCAAGTCTTCCACCGGTAAATCATGCTTGAGAATAGGTTGGCGAAGAAAAATCTCCTCAAGCTCTTCTCTTTCTTTCCTAAAAACTTCACTCTCTCTATCCTCCAAATGTTGCTGCAAAGGATTATTAGGAACAAGAACAATAGATGCGCACTGCTCCATTTTAAAATCATTACTAGGCAAATCAGCTTTATAAGGAGTTTTAGTAAATTTAGAGAAGTTAAACTCATAAGATTCACCAGCAAATTTAGTCAAAATTTTCTCTTTCTTGCAATCTATAATAGCTCCACAAGTATTTAGAAAAGGTCTACCAAAAATGATAGGACAATAATCACTAGCAGACAGAACCAAGTACCAAAAAGTCAGCAGGATATTTAATCTTACCACATAGAACTTCCACATCTCGAACAATACCAATTGGTGAAATAGTTTCTCTATTAGCCAGCTGAATAACCACATCAATATCTTCAAGTTCACAAGAATCAATTTCGTGCATAATCTCCGTGTAAAGCTCATAAGGTATAGCACTAACACTTGCACCAATATCACATAAATCATAATAGCAATGATCACCAATTCTAACAGATAGCATAGGAACACTAACTTGTTTGGGTTTATTAGGATGTGAAACAATATTAGAAGCATCTTCACAGAAAAATAATATGACCATCCTCCACATTTTCAGTCACAAGATCTTTAACTATTGTAACAGCAGGTTCAACTTTTATTTGTTCTTCAGGTTCTCTAGGTTTCTTTTCACTTTTATGAACCGCACTATTTATAACAGAGTACTCTTTCATTTTAGCAGGAAAAGGAGTTTTTTCAATATAAGCTTCAGGAATAACGCGATCAGCAGTTTCAACTACAACACACTTATTAATAGATGAATCAATTTTATCTTTATACGGTTCATGATACTTATCAAAATTCTTCTTAGGCAATTCATAATGAGAGGCAAAAGCTTTATAAAGGTTTGCAAGCAACTTGAGAATCAAGACCATATGTAGCACAAATATTACGAAATGTATCAGTATCCATAAAAGCTTCAATGCATTTATAATCATAAATTATACCCGATTCTCTATCTTTGTCGTTCTCCCATCCTTCGAGTATTTTCTTGGATCCGATCAAGAAGGTCCCTTTTAAACTCTTCTTTGTTGCGTGTAAATGATCCAGAACAAGAAGTATCCAAGCAAGGTCTTGTCTTGAAAAGAAAGTCTTGCATAGAAATTATCAATAATAATATTACCAGGAAGCTCATGAATGGGGCATTTGAGCATTAAAGACTTCAATCTCCCCAAGCTTGGGCAATACTCTCTCCATCATGAGGCCAGAAATTATATATGCGGTTCCGATCTTTGTGAATTTCACTTGGAGGATAAAATTTGGAATAGAATAAAGGCACAATGTCCTCCCAGTCAAGAGAATCACCATTCTTCAGCAATTTATACCAATGCGCCGCTTTACCAGACAGCGATATAGAGAATAGTTTCTTCCTAACTTCATTCATAGCAATACCTGCACATTTCAATAACCCGCATAATTCATGCAAAAACAGTAAATGATCACCAGGATGGACAGTTCCATCCCCTTCATAGCGGTTATCCATAACATGTTCAATAATTTTCGTAGGTATTTTATATGGTATTACTTCCTCACCTGGCGCCTCATCCACTACCGTTGCAGTAGTAGTAGATTTCCCAAATAGAAATTGAAGAGAAGATCTCTCCATAATGACTTATAGCAACGAGCAGAAATAAAATCAGCACAAACGAGTAAAGTTTTCCTTACCAATTTCACTTACCAATAGCGCTTCACTCCCGGCAACGGCGCCGGAAAATAGTCTTGATGACCCACAAGTATAGGGGGTGTATCGTAGTATCTTCGATAAGTAAGAATTTCGATCCCAACGAGGAGCGGAAGGTGTTGACAAGCAGTTTCGATGAAGGTTTCACTCGTAAATGCTCACGGACAAGTATTCGGGGGTTTTGATGTAACGGATGAAATAAGTACGAGTAAGTAAAATGCGAGAGAAATAATTGCAGCGAGTGGCCCAATCCTTTTTAGCACAAAGGACAAGCCGGTTTGTTTACTTATAATGACCAAACGTTCTCGAGGACACACGGGATTTTAGTCTAGTGCTTTCGCTACATACGACTGATTAATCTTCATTGTTTTGATAAGTGTTGTGTGGGTGAACCTGTGCTAATGTACCGCCCTTCCTAGGACTAATACATACTTGTGATTATACCCCTTGCAAGCATCCGCAACTACAAGAAAGTAATTAAGATAAATCTAACCACAGCCTTAAACTGCGAGATCCTGCGATCCCTCCTCGCATCGATATACCAACGGGGGTTTAGGTTTCGTCACTCCGGCAACCCCGCAATTGGCAAACGAGTACAAGATGCATTCCCCTAGGCCCATAAATGGTGAAGTGTCGTGTAGTCGACGTTCACACGACACCACTAGAAGAATAACACCACAACTTAAATATCATAACATTGAATATTACTCAACCATAGTTCACTACTAACATTTAGACTTCACCCATGTCCTCAAGAACTAAACGAACTACTCACGAGACATCATATGGAACATGATCAGAGGTGATATGATGATGAATAACAATCTGAACATGAACTTGGTTCAATGGTTTCACTCAATAGCATCAACAACAAGTATGAATAGATACCGGGAGAGTTTCCCCTATCAAACAATCAAGATCAAACCCAAATTGCTACGGCGGTGACGAGGTGCTGCGGAAGAGATGGCGGTGATGATGGTGGAGATGATGATGATGGTGATGGAGATGATGTCCAGCTCGATGGCGGTGACGATGGCGTCGATTTCCCCCTCCGGGAGGGAATTTCCCCGGCGGATTCCTCCCCGCCGGAGAGCTCTTTTCTCTCTGGTGTTCTCCGCCCCGCAGAGGCGGCTGTAACCCTTTCGTGAGGATTCCTCTGTGGCTTCGGTCTTCGGGACGAAGGGTTTCGCGAAGAAAAGGAGGCGAAAGGGGTCGTGGGCCCCCCAGACCACATGGCGGCGCGGCCAGGGCATGGGCCGCGCCGCCCTAGGGTGTGGGCCCACCCCGGGTCCTCCCGGCCCCTCCTTCCGGCTTCCTTCGTCATCCGGAAAAATAGGATTTTTGGTAAAACTCCCTTCCACAGTTGATCTTCCGAAATATTGCATTCGACGGTGCTTTTTCCAGCAGAATCTCGGCTCCGGTGCTTGATCTCCAAATAATCATGAAACATGCAAAATAGATGAAATAACATAAGTATTGTGTCCCAATATGAAATATATCAATGAATAACAGCAAATTATGATATAAAATAGTGATGCAAATTGGACGTATCATGGCTCATCCGCTTATCCAATAATTTTGCAAAAAGAGCTGGCAATGGGGTTCCCAGCCCCAATTAATTAACTTGCATTAATGGTTCTCTTCACATACTTTGCCCTGATCAATCAGTGAGCAACTTAATTTTGCAAGAAGAAAAAAAAAGACACTCCTCCATGGAATGAGAATGTTGGAAGGCACCCGAGGATTCGGTTACCCATGGCTTGTGAAAGAAAAGGTTGGGAGGAGTGTCATCCATAATGAAACTAAAATACATGTGTAAACAAAAGAGAAGAGGGATGATCTACCTTGGTGGTAGAGATAACGTCCTTCATGGGAGCCGCTCTTGAAAGTCTGGTTGATAAGGTAGTTAGAGTACCCGCTACCATTCGTTGACAACAACAAACATCTCTCAAACTTTACTTTTATGCTCTCTATATGATTTCAAAACTTAAAAAGCTCTAGCACATGATTTAATCCCTGCTTGCCTCTGCGAAGGGCCTTTCTTTTACTTTATGTTGAGTCAGTTTACCTACTTCTCTCTATCTTAGAAGCAAACACTTGTGTCAACTGTGTTCATTGATTCTTACATGTTTACCTATTGCACTTGTTATATTGCTTTATGTTGACAACTATCCATGAGATATACATGTTACAAGTTGAAAGCAATTGCTGAAACTTAATCATCCTTTGTGTTGCTTCAATGCCTTTCACTTTGAATCTATTGCTTTATGAGTTAACTCTTATGCAAGACTTATTGATGCTTGTCTTGAAAGTACTATTCATGAAAAGTCTTTGCTATATGATTCAGTTGTTTAATCATCATCTTTACCATTTCTTTGAATCACTTCATTCATCTCATATGCTTTACAATAGTATTGATCAAGATTATGTTGGTAGCATGTCACTTCAGAAATTATCCTTGTTATCGTTTACCTACTCGAGGGCGAGTAGGAACTAAGCTTGGGGATGCTTGATACATCTCAAACGTATCTATAATTTCTTATGTTCCATGCTAGTTTTATGAAAATACATACATGTTTTGTTCGCACTTTATATCGTTTTGATGCATTTTACGGAACTAACCTATTAACAAGATGCCGAAGTGCCAGTTCCTGTTTTCTGCTATTTTTGGTTCCAGAAATCCTACAAAGGAAATATTCTCGGAATTGGAAGAAATCAACGCCCAGGACCTTATTTTCCCCGGAAGCTTCCAGAGAGCCAGAGAGGCACCAGGCGGTGCGGCCAAGGGGGGGCGCCCCTATGGTGTGGCTCCACCAGGACTCCCCCGAGGCTGCCCTTCCGCCTATATAAAGCCTCCGTCGCGAAAACCCTAAAGGAAGAAGCCACGATACGAGAAAAGTTCCAGAGCCGCCGCCGTCGCGAAGCCAAGATTCGGGGGACAGAAGTCTCTGTTCCGGCACGCCGCCGGGACGGGGAATTGCCCCCGGAAGCCATCTCCATTGACACCACCGCCATCTTCATCGCCGCTGCTGTCTCCTATGATGAGGAGGGAGTAGTTCTCCCCCGAGGCTGAGGGCTCTACCGGTAGCTATGTGGTTCATCTCTCTCTCCCATGATATGAATGTGTAGATGTTACTCTTGTCTATTATGCTCTAGAGGTTACTTTGAATATGAACTCCGGATGTTGTGGAGCTTGTTTACTCTGGCTTGAGGGAGCTCTTGTAGCCCTACACAATGAATGGTGTTTGTCATCCAACAAGAGAGTGTTTGAGAGTAGTACTTATGTGTTCATCTATGTGATCGTGAGCTTTGCAATCTAGATGTCTTATGTTATTCAAGTGGATTTTACTTATGTGATCTCCGGAGACTCCTTGTCCCACGTGTGTAAAGGTGACGAGTGTGTGCACCGTGTGGGTCTCTTAGGCTATATTTCACAGAATACTTGTTCACTGGGTTATGATTTGAGTTGGATGTCTCTATGAAATTGTGGTGTGTTAGTACCTCCTATAAATGCTCAAAGTGACAGCGTGGGGTGTTTATTAGTACTTGGGAGACATCTTTAAGGTTTGCTTTGCAGCCCTACACGGTGAATTAGTGTTCGTTATCCCGCCAGAGAGTAATTCGGAATAGCATAATGAAGTGCTTATATTTATATTCAATTATGATTGCAATGTTGAGAGTGTCGACTAGTGAAAGTAGGATCCCTAGGCCTTGTTTCCAATACTGCAAACACCGCTTACTTACTGTTCTACTGCATGTTTACTTGCTGCCATGTTTATTTCAGATTGTTAATACCACCCATATTCATCTATACCACCTGCGTTTCACTATCTCTTCGCCGAACTAGTGCGCCTATACATCTGACAAGTGTATTAGGTGTGTTGGGGACACAAGAGACTTCTTGTATCTTAATTGCAGGGTTGCTTGAGAGGAATATCTTTAACCTCTACCTCCCTGAGTTCGATAAACCTTGGGTGATTCACTTAAGGGAAAGTTGATGCTGTTCTACAAACCTCTGCTCTTGGAGGCCCAACACTGTCTACAAGAATAGAAGCACACGTAGACATCAAGGCATGAACCCACTATCGAGCATAAATACTCCATCTTGGAGTCACAAGTATCAACTTGGCCAGAGCCTCTACTAGCAACGGAGAGCATGCAAGAACATAAATAACATATATATGATAGATTGATAATCAACTTGACATAGTATTCAATATTCATCGGATCCCAACAAACACAACATGTAGCATTACAAATAGATGATCTTGATCATGATAGGCAGCTCACAAGATCTAACATGATAGCACAATGAGGAGAAGACAACCATCTAGCTACCGCTATGGACCCATAGTCCAAGGATGAACTACTCACGCATCGGTCCGGAGGCGGGCATGGTGATGTAGAGCCCTCCGGTGATGATTCCCCTCTCCGGCGAGGTGCCGGAGGCGATCTCCTGAATCCCCGAGATGGGATTGGCGGTGGCGGCGTCTCCGGAAGTATTTCCGTATCGTGGCTCTCGGTAATAGGGTTTTCGCGACGGAGAGTTTAAGTAGGCGGAAGGGCAGGGGTTGGTGGAGGCACGAGGGCCCCACACCATAGGGCGGCGCGGGCCCCACCCGGGCCGCGCGGCCCTGTGGTGTCGGCGCCTCGTCGCCCCACCTCGTATCCTCTTCGGTCTTCTGGAAGCTCCGTGGAAAAATAAGACCCTGGGCGTTGATTTCGTCCAATTCCGAGAATATTTCCTTTGTAGGATTTCTGAAACCAAAAACAGCAGAAAACAGCAACTGACTCTTCGTCATCTCGTTAATAGGTTAGTGCCGGAAAATGCATATAAATAATGTAAAGTATGTATAAAACATGTGAGTATTGTCATAAAAGTAGCATGGAACATAAGAAATTATGGATACGTTTGAGACGTATCAGTACTCCATGGGCTCGCGTTGGTGGCGGCGATACACCCGACCATTATGTGCTGGTGCTGGCGCGCCGCCAAAGCCTTTTCTCCTGCTCCGCCGCCCTCCGTCCTTTTCGCTCCACCGTCGCCATCTTCCGACGCAGACAATCTTGCTGCCAATGATCATCGGTCCATCCTTCCGGCTTCTTCTTCGGAGGCGGCGCCTTCTGCGGCTTCGCGAACGGCGCTTTCGCCCCTTTCATCCCATTGCCCGGCGGCTTCTTGGCCGTTTCTTGGCCATCTTTTTGGGGGCTGTTGGCGGCGCCATGGAATGGGAGAGGGTAGCGGCGGCGGGTGGATGGTGGGAGGGAGAAACAAATCGGAGGGATAGGAGAAATGAATCGGTGGCGGGATATGTGTTGGGAGGCCAGAAATGCGCGGCGGGATAGGCGCGATGTGGCGGGAGGGGCGGGATTTGGCAGGAGTGGGAGACAAATTTTCCCTATGCCGCTGATGCGTCGGACCCGCGTCACTTCGCCTCGCTTTTCGTTGTGTCCGGCGTGCCCGGTGCGTCCCCTGTAGGACGGGGATGGACTCGGGGCGCCGGACAAAATCGGCTGGGGACGTGGAACGTTGGTCCGGCGCCCAATTGCGGGACGCAAGATGCTGGTATTACTGAGAACATTGGGAGGTGCAAATCCATAGTTGTTCCGGTTCGAATGTAGCGCACTTGAATCGGCGACCTAGCTAGCGGTCGACGCTCCATCCACGCGAGGGTTCCGACATTCGAAAATACGAATCACTTTGGCGTTTCCATTTCGAAAGTCCGCGTGGACGACGAAGATGCTCTTAGGTATTACTAGAGAACATTGGGAGGTGCAAATCCTATAGTTGTTCCGGTTTACTGAATGTAGCGCACTTTGAATCGGGCGACCCTAGCTAGCGGTCGACCGCTCCATCCCACGCGAGGGGTCAGTTCCGACATTCCGAAAATAGAAACCGAATCACTTTGGCTGTTTCCATTTCTGGAAAGTCCGCGCGAGCTCCGCTGTAAAAATTAAATTGCGCTGCTGGTGGGAATCGAACCCGCGACCGCGGGCACGAGGAAACCGGGACGGACCAGCTCCTCCACCAAACACTTCATGCATTAGTTGGAGACGGACTGATTTTATACTATCATCAATGACGTGGCAGAAGTAAAAAATCATAAAACTTATCAACACGGGTATTTGCATTTTGGGCATTTTCTCTACAGTAAAAATAATTAAGTACCAACTTTAAAAATTTAATATCATTTAAAATATGTTAGCAATCTTTTTTAGCTTACAAGTTATCAACCCCGTGCCCCGTTATTTATGAACAGTAAATATAAATAACTACCAACCCTAAAAGCTAATTTTACTTAAATATTTTAACGATTTTTTTTTAGTTACAAGCTATCAACCCGTTGTCCCGTTATTTACCAACGATAAATATAAATTACTACCAACCCTAAAAAGCTAATTTCATTAAAAATATTTTATCGACTCTTTTTTTACTTTACAAGCTATCAACCTAGTGCTCCGTTATTTACCAACGGTAAATTTAAAAAACTATCAACCCGATGCCCCGCTATTTATCAACGGGAAATATAAATAACTATCAACCCTAAAAAGTTGATTTCATTTACAATATTTTAGCGACAATTATTTAGTTTGCAAGCTATCAACCCGGTACCCCATTATTTATCAACGGTAAAAATAAATGACTACCAACCCTAAAAAGTATTTTATTTAAAATATTTAATGATTAATTTTAATTTACAAGCTATCAACCCGGTGACCCGTTATTTATCAATGATAAAAATAAAAAACTATCAACCGTAAAAAGTATTTTATTTAGAATATTTAGCGATTATTTTAATTTACAAGCTATCAACCCGGTGCCCCATTATTTATCACCAGTAAATATGAATAACTACCAACCCTAAAAATCATTTCATTTAGAATATTTTAGTGACCCTTTTTTAGTTTGTAAGTGATACGTCTCCGACGTATCGATAATTTCTTATGTTCTATGCCATATTATTGATGATACCTACATGTTTTATGCACACTTTATGTCATATTCGTGCATTTTCTGGAACTAACCTATTAACAAGATGCCGAAGTGCCGATTCTGTCGTTTTCTGCTGTTTTTGGTTTCGAAATCCTAGTAACGAAATATTCTCGAATTGGACGAAACGAAGACCCGGGGGCCTATTTTGCCACGAACCTTCCGAAGACCGAAGAACATACGAAGTGGGGCCACGAGGTGGCCAAACCACAAGGCGGCGCGGCCAAGGGGGGCCCGCGCCGCCCTGTGGTGTGGGCCCCTCGTCGGCCCCCGACTCTGCCCTTCCGCCTACTTAAAGCCTCCGTCGCGAAACCCCGGGGCGAAAAACCACGATACGGAAAACCTTACCGAGACGCCGCCACCGCCGATCCCATCTCGGGGGATTCTGGAGATCTCCTCCGGCACCCTCGCCGGAGAGGGGATTCATCTCCCGGAGGACTCTACACCGCCATGGTCGCCTCCGGAGTGATGAGTGAGTAGTTCACCCCTGGACTATGGATCCATAGCGGTAGCTAGATGGTTGTCTTCTCCTCATTGTGCTTCATTGTTGGATCTTGTGAGCTGCCTAACATGATCAAGATCATCTATCTGTAATTCTATATGTTGTGTTTGTCGGGATCCGATGGATAGAGAATACCATGTTATGTTAATTATCAAGTTATTGCATATGTGTTGTTTATGATCTTGCATGCTCTCCGTTATTAGTAGAGGCTCTGGCCAAGTTGATGCTAGTAACTCCAAGAGGGAGTATTTATGCTCGATAGTGGGTTCATGCCCGCATTGACACCGGGACGAGTGACGAAAGTTCAAAGGTTGTGCTGTGTCTTGTTGCCACTAGGGATAAAACATTGGCGCTATGTCCGAGGATGTAGTTGTTGATTACATTACGCACCATACTTAATGCAATTGTCCGTTGCTTTGCAACTTAATACTGGAAGGGGTTCGGATGATAACCCGAAGGTGGACTTTTTAGGCATAGATGCAGCTTGGATGGCGGTCTATGTACTTTGTCGTAATGCCCAATTAAATCTCACTATACTTATCATGCCATGTATGTGCATTGTTATGCCCTCTCTATTTGTCAATTGCCCGACTGTAATTTGTTCACCCAACATGCTTTTATCTTATGGGAGAGACAATACAAATCTGCTGCAATACTTGTTTTACTATTTTCTCTGCAAACAATCATCTTCCACACAATACAGTTAATCATTTGTTACAGCAAGCCGGTGAGATTGACAACCTCACTGTTTCGTTGGGGCAAAGTACTTTGGTTGTGTTGTGCAGGTTCCACGTTGGCGCCGGAATCCCTGGTGTTGCGCCGCACTACATCCCGCCGCCATCAACCTTCAACGTGCTTCTTGGCTCCTCCTGGTTCGATAAACCTTGGTTTCTTTCTGAGGGAAAACTTGCTGTTGTGCGCATCATACCTTCCTCTTGGGGTTGCCCAACGAACTTGTGAAATACACGCCATCAAGCTCTTTTTCTGGCGCCGTTGCCGGGGAACGAAAAGCTTCTACACAGGGATTTCCTCCCTCGTCAACCACGCGCCAGTTGTGGACAGCAAGCACTTTTTCTGGCGCCGTTGCCGGGGAGGAAAGGTAAAAGGTACTCACACTCCGGATCTCGGCTACTAAGCTATTTTCGCCGTTGTAAGTACTCGAAGCTATTTCCTTTAGATCCTGCAATTGCATCTTGTTGTTTCTTGTTTACACTAGTTTGGCATAATGGACAACAATGAGCTTCTTATTCTATTTCCTGATTTAAAACATGGATTGTTTGATGCGAAAATTAAAAAAACCTATGAAATCTTATTTGCATGCTGGTAGTAATATTAGTATGAACGCTTTGAACACCATTGTTGATAATGATATAGAAAGTTCTAAGCTTGGGGAAGCTGGTTTTCATGATCTTTTTAGTCCCCCAAGCATTGAGGAGAAAATTTTCTTTGATGATACTTTGCCTCCTATTTATGATGATTATAATGATAGTGGTCTTTTGGTGCCACCTACTATGGAGAGTAAATTTTGTTGTGATTATACTATGCCTCCTACACTTGATGAGAATAATAATGATAGCTACTTTGTTGAATTTGCTCCCACTACAACTAATAAAATTGATTATGCCTATGTGGAGAGTAATAATTTTATGCATGAGACTCATGATAAGAATGCTTTATGTGATAGTTATATTGTTGAGTTTGCTCATGTTGCTACTGAAAGTTATTATGAGAGAGGAAAATATGGTTGTAGAAATTTTCATGTTACTAAAACACCTCTCTATGTGCTGAAATTTTTGAAGCTACACTTGTTCTATCTTCCTATGCTTGTTACTTTGCTCTTCATGAACTTGTTTATTTACAAGATTCCTATGCATAGGAAGCATGTTAGACTTAAATGTGTTTTGAATTTGCCTCTTGATGCTCTCTTTTGCTTCAACTACTATTTCTTTCGAGTGCATCATTAAAACTGCTAAGCCCATCTTAATGGCTATAAAGAAAGAACTTCTTGGGAGATAACCCATGTGTTTATTTTGCTACAGTACTTTTATTTTGTATTTGAGTCTTGGAAGTTGTTACTACTGTACAACCTCTCCTTATCTTAGTTTTGTTGCATTGTTGTGCCAAGTAAAGTCTTTGATAGTAAGGTTCATACTAGATTTGGATTACTGCGCAGAAACAGATTTCTTTGCTGTCACGAATCTGGGTCTATCTCCCTGTAGGTAGCTCAGAAAATTAAGCCAATTTACATGCATGATCCTCAGATATGTACGCAACTTTCATTCAATTTGAGCATTTTCATTTGAGCAAGTCTGGTGGCCTAATAAAATCCATCTTTACGGACTTGTTCGTTTTGACAGATTCTGCCTTTTATTTTGCATTGCCTCTTTTGCTATGTTGGATGAATTTCTTTGATCCATTAATGTCCAAGTAGCTTTATGCAATGTCCAGAAGTGTTAAGAATGATTGTGTCACCTCTGAACATGTGAATTTTTATTATGCACTAACCCTCTAATGAGTTGTTTCGAGTTTGGTGTGGAGGAAGTTTTCAAGGATCAAGAGAGGAGTATGATGCAATATGATCAAGGAGAGTGAAAGCTCTAAGCTTGGGGATGCCCCGGTGGTTCACCCCCGCATATTCTAAGAAGACTCAAGCGTCTAAGCTTGGGGATGCCCAAGGCATCCCCTTCTTCATCGACAACATTATCGAGTTCCTCCCCCGAAACTATATTTTTATTCCATCACATCTTATGCACTTTGCTTGGAGCGTCGCTTGTTTTTGTTTTTGTTTTGTTTGAATAAAATGGATCCTAGCATTCACTTTGTGGGAGAGAGACACGCTCCGCTGTAGCATATGGACAAGTATGTCCTTAGGCTCTATTCATAGTATTCATGGCGAAGTTTCTTTTTCGTTAAATTGTTATATGGTTGGAATTGGAAAATGTTACATGTAGTAATTCTTAAATGTCTTGAATAATTTGATACTTGGCAATTGTTGTGCTCATGTTTAAGCTCTTGCATCATATACTTTGCACCCATTAATGAAGAAACACTTAGAGCTTGCTAATTTGGTTTGCATATTTGGTTTCTCTAGAGTCTAGATAATATCTAGTATTGAGTTTTGAACAACAAGGAAGACGGTGTAGAGTCTTATAATGTTTACAATATGTATTTTATGTGAGTTTTGCTGCACCGTTCATCCTTGTGTTTGTTTCAAATAACCTTGCTAGCCTAAACCTTGTATCGAGAGGGAATACTTCTCATGCATCCAAAATCCTTGAGCCAACCACTATGCCATTTGTGTCCACCATATCTACCTACTACATGGTATTTATCCGCCATTCCAAAGTAAATTGCTTGAGTGCTACCTTTAAAATTCCATCATTCACCTTTGCAATATATAGCTCATGGGACAAATAGCTTAAAAACTATTGTGGTATTGAATATGTACTTATGCACTTTATCTCTTATTAAGTTGCTTGTTGTGCGATAACCATGTTCCCGGGGACGCCATCAACTATTCTTTGTTGAATATCATGTGAGTTGCTATGCATGTCCGTCTTGTCTGAAGTAAGAGAGATCTACCACCTTTATGGTTGGAGCATGCATATTGTTAGAGAAGAACATTGGGCCGCTAACTAAAGCCATGATTCATGGTGGAAGTTTCAGTTTTGGACGTATATCCTCAATCTCATATGAGAATAATAATTGTTGCCACATGCTTATGCATTAAAGAGGAGTCCATTATCTGTTGTCCATGTTGTCCCGGTATGGATGTCTAAGTTGAGAATAATCAAAAGCGAGAAATCCAAAATGCGAGCTTTCTCCTTAGACCTTTGTACAGGCGGCATGGAGGTACCCCATTGTGACACTTGGTTAAAACATGTGCATTGCAAAGATCCGGTAGTCCAAGCTAATTAGGACAAGGTGCGGGCACTATTAGTATACTATGCATGAGGCTTGCAACTTGTAAGATATAATTTACATAACTCATATGCTTTATTACTACCGTTGACAAAATTGTTTCATGTTTTCAAAATAAAAGCTCTAGCACAAATATAGCAATCGATGCTTTCCTCTTTGAAGGACCATTCTTTTACTTTTATGTTGAGTCAGTTCACCTATCTCTCTCCACCTCAAGAAGCAAACACTTGTGTGAACTGTGCATTGATTCCTACATACTTGCATATTGTACTTGTTATATTACTCTATGTTGACAATTATCCATGAGATATACATGTTACAAGTTGAAAGCAACCGCTGAAACTTAATCTTCCTTTGTGTTGCTTCAATACCTTTACTTTGATTTATTGCTTTATGAGTTAACTCTTATGCAAGACTTATTAATACTTGTCTTGAAGTACTATTCATGAAAAGTCTTTGCTTTATGATTCACTTGTTTACTCATGACATTACCATTGTTTTGATCGCTGCATCCACTACATATGTTTACAAATAGTATGATCAAGGTTATGATGGCATATCACTTCGAAATTATCTTTGTTATCGTTTTACTCGCTCGGGACGAGCAGTAACTAAGCTTGGGGATGCCGATACGTCTCCAACGTATCGATAATTTCTTATGTTCTATGCCATATTATTGATGATACCTACATGTTTTATGCACACTTTATGTCATATTCGTGCATTTTCCGGAACTAACCTATTAACAAGATGCCGAAGTGCCGCTGTCTGTTTTCTGTCGTTTTTGGTTTCGAAATCCTAGTAACGAAATATTCTCGGAATTGGACGAAACGAAGACCCAGGGGCCTATTTTGCCACGAACCTTCCGGAAGACCGAAGAGCATACGAAGTGGGGCCACGAGGTGGCCAAACCACAAGGCGGCGCGGCCAAGGGGGCCCGCGCCGCCCGTGGTGTGGGCCCTCGTCGGCCCCCGACTCTGCCCTTCCGCCTACTTAAAGCCTCCGTCGCGAAACCCCTGGGGCGAAAAACCACGATACGGAAAACCTTACTGAGACGCCGCCGCCGATCCCATCTCGGGGGATTCGGAGATCTCCTCCGGCACCCGGCCGGAGAGGGGATTCATCTCCCGGAGGACTCTACACCGCCATGGTCGCCTCCGGAGTGATGAGTGAGTAGTTCACCCCTGGACTATGGGTCCATAGCAGTAGCTAGATGGTTGTCATCTCCTCATTGTGCTTCATTGTTGGATCTTGTGAGCTGCCTAACATGATCAAGATCATCTATCTGTAATTCTATATGTTGTGTTTGTCGGGATCCGATGGATAGAGAATACCATGTTGTGTTAATTATCAAGTTATTGCATATGTGTTGTTTATGATCTTGCATGCTCTCCGTTATTAGTAGAGGCTCTGGCCAAGTTGATGCTAGTAACTCCAAGAGGGAGTATTTATGCTCGATAGTGGGTTCATGCCTGCATTGACACACGGGACGAGTGACGGAAAGTTCTAAGGTTGTGCCGTGTCTTGTTGCCACTAGGGATAAAACATTGGCGCTATGTCCGAGGATGTAGTTATTGATTACATTACGCACCATACTTAATGCAATTGTCCGTTGCTTTGCAACTTAATACCGGAAGGGGTTCGGATGATAACCTCGAAGGTGGACTTGTTAGGCATAGATGCAGCTTGGATGGCGGTCTATGAACTTTGTCGTAATGCCCAATTAAATCTCACTATACTTATCATGCCATGTATGTGCATTGTTATGCCCTCTCTATTTGTCAATTGCCCGACCGTAATTTGTTCACCCAACATGCTTTTATCTTATGGGAGAGACACCTCTAGTGAACTGTGGACCCCGGTCCATTCTTTAATACCGAAATACAAATCTGCTGCAATACTTGTTTTACTATTTTCTCTCGCAAACAATCATCTTCCACACAATACGGTTAATCCTTTGTTACAGCAAGCCGGTGAGATTGACAACCTCACTCGTTTCGTTGGGGCAAAGTACTTTGGTTGTGTTGTGCAGGTTCCACGTTGGCGCCGGAATCCCTGGTGTTGCGCCGCACTACATCCCGCCGCCATCAACCTTCAACGTGCTTCTTGGCTCCTCCTGGTTCGATAAACTTTGGTTTCTTTCTGAGGGAAAACTTGCTGCTGTGCGCATCATACCTTCCTCTTGGGGTTGCCTAACGAACGTGTGAAATACACGCCATCAGTAAGCTATCAACCCGGTGACCCGTTATTTATCAATGGTAAAAATAAATAACTATCAACCCTAAAATTTATTTTATTTAGAATGTTTAGCTATTATTTTTAATTTACAAGCTATCAACCCGGTGCCCCGTTATTTATCACCGGTAAACATGAATAACTACCAACCCTAAAAATTATTTCATTTATAATATTTTAGTGAATCCATTTAAGTTTGCGACCTATCAACCCGGTGACCCGTTATTTATCAATGGTAAAAATAAATAATTATCAACCCTAAACATAATTTTATTTAGAATATTTTTGAGATCCCTTTTGTTTATTTAGAAGTTATCAACCCGGTGCACGTTATCTATCAAAGGTAAATATAAATACCTAGCAACGCTAAAAGTTTATTTTAATTTAGAATATTTTAGCAACTATTTTTACCTTACAACTTAAAATTGTACTTAATTTGAGTAGCAAGTGGTAGTTCATTTGAGTTGCAAGTGAATCTCCCACCCGTTATTCCCCCCCTAAAAACCACAATCCCGAAAAAGGGAATTATGTTAGTTGGTTAAAAGAAACATGAATCAGCTTACATAGTAATAAAGAAAGGGAATTGTACAAACTGGAATTGTATAAAGAGAATTGAAAAGGGAATTGCACACAAATGACGAGTAGCTCAAATGGTCGGCCCGCCAGGCGCGCTTGGGAGCGGGAGGTTGCAGGTTCGAAGCGAGAGCAGGTTGAATACGACAAAACCAGGTAGGTGGGCGCGGGCCCGGGCGTGTTTCGCGGTGGAAACTGACCGCTCCAGCGGTTGATCGCCAGAAAGGGAATTCGCTTTGAATCTACGGTTGAGTTCCACTGCGAACATTACAGTAACCTGCAAAAATATAAGCACCGCAAAAACCTCAAATTTTATCTTAATTTGTATACGAGTGTTTGTGAAAAAAAATAGACCATTTCTTGGATGTCGAATAACATGTTTAGAAAAACGGACTCGTTTAGTTACATGTGGCCGCATTTTGTAAGCAGCATGATTTTTCGACCATAAAAAAATGATCCAATTTCTTCCCCAATAAGGCATACTGTGAGTTGGTTAATTTTTTTTTAATTCTTTGAATTTATTCATAAATGCACATGTTCTGCGAATTTATATGTAATAAAAATCAGAAATAAAATCCAATGATGCCGCACCGCCAAACTAACTCGTGGAGGAGTCCCTGACCACATGGTGTATGTGGTGAGCAACCTAAACAAACAAAAAAACTCGTGGAGGAGCCCAAGTACGAACGGAGGGACCCAGGGCATGGCTTACGCGGTCGTGCGGTGCGGTCCGTATGCCGCCGGTTGTTCTTTTATTCGTCCTTCTCATCAGAAACCCCAGATTAGATATGGCGGCTCTGCGGTTGATCGGTTGATCGTGGAGGAGACGGCTTAGGGAACGTGGCGATTCATCCCGCGCCCGCGCGTCATGATGGGTCCAGCCGGATAAAAATACGGTCCAACGCGGCGACGCATCGCAAATACGGATGGCCGCGGCGTCCGGAACTACGCAAACCCGGCTCAAATCTGGGTCGGGTTTGCGTGGCCGCGGATGGCACGCGGTGTCCTCGCGTGTTCGCCTGGTCCGCATGACTGGCCCAGCTGTCGGTGCCCCAGTCCTACTAAATGTGGACTGGGGGAGGGGGACTGTCCCTATCCAGTCCCCACTCTCCACTCCGGCCACACGCACACACGACCTCGAGCTTCTGCGCCGCCATGGCCCCGAAGTGGGAGTTCCTCCCGTCAGCGAACGACCACGAGGCCGGCAGCAGCCGGCGAATCACGTCGGCGGCGTTCGACATGGGGCCGCCGGGTCCTCCCAGCCGCGACCAGATCTACGTCACCGTAGCGGTGGCGCAGATGTTCTGGGATGCCGGCGTCCCAATGCCGTGGGGGGGGGAACGTGCACCTCCCCCATGGCTGGCACCTGAGCCCAGATCGGGTTCCGGTGCCGCCCATCCCGGGCTCCGGCCGCGCCCGCATCGCGGAGATCCAGAGGCGCCGCGCGCAGCTGCCTTGCGGACCTCCGGGAGCACCCCGCATACGGCGACACAAGTCCCAACTGGGACTTGTGGTTCGAGGTGGAGCATGATGCGCGCCGGCGCACGTGCTTCACGTCCGCGACGACGCGGCCTCGCGCGCAGCCACGCACGCCTGCTAGGCGGGCTGGCCGCCGCCCCGGCGGCCTCTACATCGACGAGGCCGCGGCGGCGCCACATGCCCAGCCCCAGCCGCAGCCCGAGCCCCAGGAGGAGGACGACCCCGAGCTCCAGGCGGCGCTTGCGGCGTCCCGCGAGCTCAGCGACCTCGAGGAGCTGGCCAAATGGCTGCACCTCGCCGAGACGTTGCGCGCCTCCGCGCTGGAGGAGATGGCCAGGAAGGCCCAGGAGGACGCCCAGGCGGAGGCGTGGGCCTTCCTCGAGATGGCTCGCCAGGAGGAGGAGGCCACGTGCCAGGCGGCGCTCCGGGAGGAGGAGGAGCGCCGGGCCGCACACCGGGCGGAGGAGGAGCGCCGGGCCGCGCTCCGGCAGGAGGCGGAGCTGCAAGCCGCAGCGGCGGAGCAGCTCCGGAAGGAGTCCGCGCGGAGGGCACGGCTGCGCAGGCTGGCGAGCCCTTCGGACCCGCACTCCGCCTGGGAAAGGGCGCAGTGGTCGCCCTGGCCGGAGTCCCCGGCGCCCTCCGGCGTGTCCAGCCGGAACAGCGCATCGCCGCCGGGGGGCCTCGTCCTCATCGACGGCGACGACGACGAGTACTACTGGGAGTAGTACTGCCGGCGGCCACCGTGCTCGCAAACCCTGGCTAGGGTTTGCTTTTTTTTTTTAGTTTAAAGCCCATATAGGGCTTTCTTTTGTGTAAAAATTACCCAAAATAGAGCTAAGTTTAATGAACCACTAGTTTAAATTTATTTTTTTGTTGTTTTTCTTTTTCATTTTCATTTTCTTTTATTTTGTTACATTTGCGGCTGCGTCCGCGCGTTGAGCGTGCGACCCAAACGGACACGCGGACGCGGGCCGCTGTCCGGGTATCCGCGCGGCCACCCAGACGGTCCAAAACGCAGCGCTTCCGTTTGGGTGGGGCATGGTTGGAGATGCCCTTAGGACGTTTTGTGCTAACCTGGACGGCCACGATGAAGACGTTTGGAGGAGAAGTGGTTCTATTGCGCACTAGAGGCCACCGTGGAACGGCGCCGGCTACCCGTGTCGCCAGTGGACGTTGTGGAGGCATTGGTCCAGCAGTGCGGTGTGTCTCTTTTTATACTCCAGTCTCTTTTCCCCGGGGTCGCTTCTATGCAATGTAAAGCAGATTTTCCATACACCGCCTCTAGACTCCAGAGTCTAGATGTGAATATGTGTCGTCGCTTTTGCCGTCGGAAATGATTAGAAGCGGTGGGCTGATCCGAATCCCATGGCCATTGGCCAATGCAGCTGCAATGCAAGTGGTCACTCCCGCTCGCCCGCTATGAACCGGAATGATGGCGGGAAAACAAAATTTCCATATCTATATGTGTGCGAGTGACGCGGGAACAGAATGATGAAGCGGATCTACTCTGAACTTTTGTGCCTCGCTGCATGCCTCCTGTGCCATCCCATCCGTGGGCCGGGCCACTGGAAATCGAAAGCTCCCTAGCTAGTGCATTGCATCATACTATAAGAACAGTGTTGATACCTCATGATGAGTTGCAAAGCAGACAGGTTGCACGGCCCAAAGCTGAAGATGTTTGGTTTTTGTCTGAACACGGGTTTGGTCCAGCCTAGTTCATGCATACAGTTAACTAAGCTAAGCCTATCTGCACACAACACTTATCTCCATCACATCATTGGGCTCCGGATTAACTATTTCTGATGGAATGTTTCACACATGCTTTCCTGTCTGTTCGATATACATTGCCACTCCCTGTGTTATGATGCATGCAAATGCAACCCAGCTTGGCAAAAAAGTGTCTATTCGTGTCGTTGAAAGGCCATTGTCCATGTCTATTCTTATTTCGATCAAGATGTAGTTGTTGCAAACTAAACCCAGTGTCTGGTAGCACTCGCCGTCTAGCATTTAGCACAGATCTAGTTGTTAGAGCATCTCGGCGTCCCCAAAGCGTCCCTCAAACGGCACCGGATCGAGTGTTTGGGGGACGTGTTTCGTTCGTGTCGCGTTTGGGGGATGTCGCTCCCCAGCCGTGTCCCCCAAACAAAATTTCAGATATTTAAAACTTAAGCGGATTCATTCAAACTTGCTATATATTACATAGATTCGAATAAAATTCGATGAAATTTAAGCTAAACCCTAATCTAGTAGTACTTGCGGTGGCTAGAGGCGTCGTAGAACTGGTGGAAGTTGTACATGTCGCCGGTGACGACCTCATGCTTGATGCGCTCGTCGGGCTCGTCGATGGGCTCATCCTTCACCGCGCCGCTTGGTCCAGCCTCGCCGTCGTCGGTGAGGTCGGCGAGCGGCTTCCCGGTGTCGAGGATGGACATGGCGATCGCCGCGTCGAGGTCGCCCCTCCATGCGTCCTTGTCGTTCAGCGACGCCGCGAACGCCGCGTGCAGCCTTGGGCAGTCCTCGGGGTCGTCGCTGCTCGCGATGAGTCGTTGCTGCCGCTCGTACTCCGTGAGCAGCGCCGCTTTCCCGGCTGCCTCGTCGTCTTGCTCCTCCTTCACCTCCGGCTTCGGGATGAGGAGGGCGCCGCCGCCGCGCCTTAGCTGCTGTCGGCTGCCGCCGCTTCCACCGCGCCTCGGATTGACGGGCGCCGTCGCGAACTCCGGCTCCTCCTTCACCTCGCGCTTGGGGACGGTGTAGGGCGCGGCGCGGTGCGAGGAGGATGGTGTCGATCGCGCCGACCCTGACAAGGAAGAGTTGGTGGAGGACGAGTACGTCCTCCTCGGCTGCCAGCGCACTGCGGGAGATGGTGGCGGCGAGGACGGCATCTCTAACCTTGGAGCACCTTTGTGGATGTCGTCGACGACGTTCTCCAGGGTGCGCCCCGAAACGCCCCAGAAGAGGACGCGCCCGTCCTTGTTCCAGCTGTTCCGCCAGCCGATGAGGCCGGCGGTGTTGTTCATCTCGATGTCGTGCTACGCCTAGAAGTAGGCGACCCACCAGGCGTCGTTGCCGGTGGCTGCCTAGGTTGGATCCGCCCGCTCCTCGGCGGTGAGGCGAGACCGTCGGGCCCTGATCGCGTCCTCCAATGCTCCGTGCCCGGCGACGGCGGCGACGGGATGCCTATGCCATTAACGGCCATCCTCCACCTGCCGCTGCTTGGCAGGCGCATGTCCGATGGGACGGAATATCCCGCGTGGTACAGCGCCCACGCCCACGCCTCCGCCACAGTGAGGCTGCCACGGCCGAAGCCATTCGCCGTAGCGATTTTGCGGGAGGACGATGACATTGGCTAGGGAGAGGAGATTTGGGAGCGGCGAGAGCTTGGAGCGGCGAGAGATTGGGGTGGGGAAGGAAGCAGGGGCGTTCTTAATGTACAGCGGTGGCAGGCGAAGCTGCAGCGGGGCGTTGGACGCAATAAACGCCGACGCGGATGGCCACGTGGCCATGCACGACGAGACGCGTCCCTACGTCACATGGGAAATCTGGGACACCATTAACATCGCTTGATCAAAGGTAGGCGACGGGGTATTAGGTGATGGGATTCGTAGCATAGAAAAGAAAAAAATTCTACCGCAAGAACGAATAACAAGCCAAGATCTAATCTAGTAGATGGTAGCAACCAGAAGATCATGAGACTAACCCTTGAAGATTTCCAAAGCCTACGAGATTAGATCTCGTTGTGGATGTAGTCGATCACTTGCCGCTTGCAAAAGCGCGTAGAAGATCTTGACGGTGCCACAATCGGGCAGCACCTCCGTACTCGGTCACACGTTCGGTGTTGATGACGACGTCCTTCTCCCCGTTCCAGCGGGCAGCGGAAGAAGTAGATCCTCCTCGGAATCCCGACAGCATGACGGCGTGGTGGCGGCGGTGGTGGAGATCTCCGGCAGGGCTTCGCCTAAGCGCTACTAGAGATGTATGTGGAGGAGGGGCGGCTAGGGTTTGGGGAGAGGGGGCGCCGGCCTTGGTGCCTCTAGGGGTGCAGCCAAGGTGGTGAAGAAGTGGCCGGCCCCCTCCCCTTGTCCCTCATTATATAGGTGGATCCCCAAGGGTTTGCCCAAAGTCTTCGAATAAGACCCCAATTCAAAAACTGCCTTATGGACGAAACCTAGAGGGACAGAGACTCTCCCCTTCCGCCTTTGCTTGGCCGGCCAAGGAGGTGGAGTCCTCCATGGACTCCACCCACCCACTTGGTTGGCTGGTTAGGGTTGGTGGATTCCAACCGGGACTCCACCTTCCATGGTGATTTCTTCCGGAAGGTTCTAGAACATTCTAGCGCCTTCCATAAATGCACCGGATCATTTCCAAACTTGGAAAGTGACTTCCTATATACGAATCTTATTCTCCGGACCATTCCGGACCTTCTCGTGATGTCCTGGATCCCATCCGAGACTCCGAACAAAATTTCGATCTCCATTCCATATTCCATATCTACTTAAACGACATCAAACCTTAAGTGTGTCACCCTACGGTTCGTGAACTATGCAGACATGGTTGAGACTTCTCTCCGACCAATAACCAATAGAGGGATCTGGAGATCCATAATGGCTCCCACATATTCAACGATTACTTAGTGATCGATTGAACCATTTACATACGATACCGATTCCCTTTGTCACGCAATATTTTACTTGTCCGAGGTTTGATCATCGGTATTTCTATACCTTGTTCAACCTCGTCTCCGACAAGTACTCTTTACTCGTACCATGGTATGTCATCTCTTATGAACCATTCATATGCTTGCAAGCTAATCAGACGACATTCCACCGAGAGGGCCCAGAGTATATCTATCCGTCATCGGGATGGACAATATCCCACTCTTGATCCATATGCCTCAACTCATACTTTCCGAATACTTAATCCCACCTTTATAACCACCCATTTACGCGAGTGGCGTTTGATGTAATCAAAGTACCCTTCCGGTATAAGTGATTTACATGATCTCATGGTCGAAGGACTAGGTAACTATGTATCGGAAGCTAATAGCAAGTTGAACTTAATGACATGATCTTATGCTACGCTTATTTAGGTGTGTGTCCATTATATCATTCATCTAATGACATAACCTTGTTATTAATAACATCCAATGTTCATGATCACGAAACCATGATCATCTATTAATCAACAAGCTACTTATACAAGAGGCTTACTACTCCTTGTTGTTTACATAACACACATGTATCAATGTTTCGGTTAATACAATTATAGCATGGTATGCAAACATTTATCATAAACACAAAGATATATTATAATAACCATTTTATTATTGCCTCTTGGGCATATCTCCAACAGTCTCCCACTTGCACTAGAGTCAATAATCTAGTTTACATTTGTAAAGATATAACACCTTTGCCTTCTGGTGCTTTATCATGTTTTGCTCACGGGAGAGGTTTTAGTCAACGGATCTGACATGCTCAGAAACGTATGTATTTGCAATTCATTTGCGTCTTCACGCATCACTCATTTTCAAAATGAGTCGGCATTAAATATGTTTGTTCTTCTGGTGGAACCTTAATTCCGCGGTCTGAAATATGTCACTAATATTGTCACACACAATATAGCTTCAAAGTTCTAACACTATCGGAACTACACCAAGTTGAAAGAACATGTCCATTGCCCATGTGTGGTTTTGGTAATTGATGACAATCCCTATGGACTAACGGTTGCATTGAGAATATATCTTAGGTCAAGTTCATAGCCATGTGTTGGACTCAAGGTTGCAAGATGGAGAAGACGTAGTACAATGACGAAGACGGTGTCGAAGAG
Organism: Lolium rigidum; assembly: GCF_022539505.1. Lineage (NCBI taxonomy): Eukaryota > Viridiplantae > Streptophyta > Magnoliopsida > Poales > Poaceae > Lolium > Lolium rigidum. The sequence continues at coordinate 188,641,868 of NC_061513.1, read as the reverse complement.
AGACGAAGACGGTGTAGAAGATGAAGAGAGACGAAGACGACATAGAAGATGGATGAAGATGGTGGCGTGCATACAAGATCGAAGAAGACGGTGGTGTGAAGGTTGAAGGAAGACGGTGGCATGTACAATCATGAAGAGGATGAAGACGGAGCTTGCCGACTCGAGAGGAACGCGCAAGGACAAGGTTTGTGCTCGATAGGATAGTGGGTCGCATCATCGGAGAGAGCTCAAACCTTGCATGCATTGCATCATGTTTCTTTGGTTCTTCTTGGTTCTTATCCATGAAACGGATTCCGGTTGCATCGCATGTTGCATGTGCGAGGGTGATGATTTTCCCGATATACCGTATTGAGAGGTTACACCTCTATGACCATGAGAAAATCATCACTCACTCTTTTCCTTGTTTTCACCTTGTGTATTGGTAGCTCTCGTCGCCCTCTTTCCAACAAAATTGGTTTCACCGCATTCCGAGTTTCCTAGCTCAAGTTATGGATTTTATATTTGCATCATATTTGAAAAAGAAAAAGGAAATTGCTATTGGGTCGGGCGGTACTACCGCTGGCGGTACCGGCCCAAGTACCGCATCAGCCTTCTAGGCTTACTGGACTCGAAGCGGTACCAGGCCGGTACCGGCCCGGTAGTACCGTAACCCATTTACGGTACCAGGCCGGTACCGGGCCCGGTACTACCGCTTTAGCCCAGCTCGCATCCGCCCGCCTTGGGCCGCGCCGCCCCACCAGCCTGCTCCACCTTGCCGCTCGCCCGCTCGCTGCGCCGCTCGCTCCTGCTGCCCCACACCTGCCCGGCCCCACGTGCTGTAGCTGGTCCCCGCGCGGGAGAGCTCCTTTGCTCGATCCCCGTGCGCGTTGACCTGCTGCTGCTACACGCTGTCGGCCGCAGCGATCCCGCGCGCGCATGTTGCTGGCCCCGCGCTGGCTGCTGCTGCCTCGCTCTGCGCTGCTACTACCGCATGCTGCCACGCTGCCGCCTGCTGCTCCGCTATCCCTTCTCTCTCTCTTTGCATTTTTCCTCAGATCTGGATACAAGCGGTAGTACCGCTCCGAAGAGCGGTACTACCGGTTTGGGGTGTTTTCTGACTGTTTTCTGCGCAGTTCGCGCGCGAGCGGTAGTACCGCTTCGACAAGCGGTAGTACCGCTTCGGGCGCGGATCTGACCGTTTTCCAGCCCCAACAGTCATATTTCTGGGCCCCCTATATATACCTCTCTTCCACCTCCGACCCAAACACTTCTTCCCCTCCATTCTCTCTCCTCCATTGTTGACCTTGAGTTGTTTGATCCTCCTCTTGATCCCCCCACTATTTGTTGCATATTTTTGGGGGAAAGGAGAGAGGAGATCTAGATCTAGAGCTTCACCAATTGAATCCCTCTCCAAGTGAGGGGATCTTGCTAGATCTAGATCTTGGAGTTATTTGGTGTTTCTCCACATATTTGTTCTTCCTCCCTTATTCCCCCAATAGCTTGTGTAGCTTTGTTGGAATTTGGGAGAGAAGAACTTGGGCATCTTAGTGGTGTTCTTAGCCATTGCATTAGGTGCATCGGTTTGGGTTCTCTCCGGGGTTTCGATCTCGTAGAGGGCATGTTACCTTAGTGGTGTTGTTGCCTTAGTGGCCATGTTACCTTAGTGGTGTTTTTGCCTTAGTGGTAGTATTTCCTTTGTGGAGTGTGTTAGCCTCTTGTGGCGCATCGTTTCCTTGGTGGAGTGTGTTAGCCTCTTGTGGCGCATTAGCATCCTTGGTGGAGTTGGTTTCCTTGGTGGAGTGTGTTAGCCTCTTGTGGCGCATTAGCATCCTAGGTCGAGTGTGTTTCCTTGGTGGTGTGTGTTGCCTCTTGTGGCCGTGTACTTGAGAGCCTCCTCGTTGTGGAGTTGCCTCAAGTGTGATACTTGGGTGTTTGCCCAAGCTTGTACGGGTTCGGTGACCACCCTCAAGGGTCCCTTAGTGGATCGAGGCTTTCCTTTGGTGGAAAGGCTCGAGGAGAATACGGTGACCCTAGTAGCTCATTGGAGTGCCTTGTGCCTCCACACCGCTCCAGACGGAGACGTAGCACCTTAGTGTGTGAACTTCGGGATACATCGTCGTCTCCTCGTGCACCGGTTACTTCTCAACCCGAGCTCCTTAACCTATGCGCTTTACCTTGTTATATCTATCTTGCTTGATGTGCTATACTTAGCTTGTTATCACATTGTGCTCATCATGCTAGCATAGGTTGTTGGTGCTCTTAGGCAAACCCCTAGTTGATAGGCCTTGAGCTAACCTAGTAAACACTTAGTTTTATTCCGCCTAGTTTAGCTCTCAAGTAGAAGTTTTTATACACCGCCTATTCACCCCCCTCTAGGCGACGTCCTAGTACATTCAACTGGTATCAGAGCTAGGGCTCTCTTATCTTGTTGGGCTTCACCGCCTAGAGAGTATGACGTCGGCTAGAGGATTAGTGCACATTTCCACCTTTACATTTGATGGCACTAATTATGATGCTTCGAAATCCTACATGCTTGATTATTTTAGGGGCATGCACCCACATGTGGAGCAAATTCTTGATATGGGTTTTTCTCCTCCTAAGGATCTACAAAATCCAACTTTTGAGGAGAAGAAAAACTCTTATCTAGATGATCAAGCTACTAAAGTGCTTTGCCATGTTGTGAGTCATGTAGTGATCTCCTCCATGGCGCCTTTCCGGAGTGCTCATGAGTTTTGGACAAAGCTTCAAGATACATATGGTGGATCCAAGACCATTGAGGATGATCACACTCCTTCCACTTCACCAACGTGTGGTAAGACACAAGGTAATGGTATGGTTAGTGGTGATGAACATTGCATTGTTGATGGTGAGCTTTCTCTTGATGATTCTTCATCCCTATCCCATTGCAATGTCTCATCTTTGGACTTTAACACTTGTAGCACTATAAATGCTTAACATGCTAGTGTTGGTAGTCCTTGCATATCTTCGTTCCATGATAATATGCTTGCCTTGTCTTGTTGCCATAATGAAAATACTTTGCTTTCCTCTAGTATTTGTGTGACTAACAATGTAGAGGAAACCGAAGATGCTATGGGCCAAGACAAGATCTTGGATGGAGCTTCAATTACTTCATCCTCTTCATCACCTCATGGTTCCTACACTTGCCTTATGGCTACCTTCCTTGGAACCCTATATATATCTAGTGATGATGAGGATGATGATATGGAAGAACTTAATGTTGCTTCCTTAAACATGATGGGTGAGTTGGTTTTTCATGCTCTTCATAAGAAGAAATTTGCTTGCTCTAACTTTATGAAAATCTTGGCTTTTGCCATTGAGAGCACAAAAAATATTGAGAAAAAGGAAGAGCATGAGCGCGAGTATGCAAACGAGATTGCAACTCTTAGTGAAGCTCTTAAAGAACAACAAACCACCAATGAATCTCTTGAGGAGACCTTTACTCTAGAGCTATCTATGGTAGAGGAATCTCGTGATAGAGCTTTAGAGGTGGCACATGATTTTCAAACTAAAAATGTTGAGCTAGTAAGTGCTCGTGCTAAACTCCTTGAGGATTTTGAGCTTCTCAAAAGTAGCTCTAGGGCTATTGAGAGTGAGCTCATCAAACTCACCGAGTCACATGAGCAATTTAAGGCTCTCAACCTAATAGAGCTTGCTAAGTTGCCTTCTCCTTGTGCTATAATTGATAATGCTTGTGCTACTAACTCTACCTCTTGTGAAGCCTCCATCTTGAAGGAGAATGTTGAGCTAAGGGCTCAACTTGCTTTGGTAACAAGCAATTATGAGAAATTGGAAGAAAATTATGGAAAGCTTTCTAGCTCCCATGATGATCTTCTAGTCTCTCATGATTTGCTAAAGTTAGCTCATGAGGCTATCATGTCAAAGGTAAAATCTTGTGAGCCTCATGTGAGTACTAGCACTTCCTCTCAAAATGCTATTTTTCCATGTGCTAGTGCTTGTAGTTCACCCACTCATGCTATTGATTTATCTTGTGGTGAACTACCTTCTATGCCTTGTTGCTCTAAAATTCCATGTGCTAGTGCTAGTAATTCACCCACCCATGCTATTGCTATATCTTGTGGTGAATTACATACCTTGCCTTGTTGCTCTAACAATGAAGCTTCCACTTCCTCTAGTACTTATGTTATTACTAACCATGTAGGGGAAATCGAAGAGCTCGAGGCCCAAGTCACTTCTTTGAAGAAGGACTTGGTAAAGGGTCATGAAGGGAAGCAATCCCCCAATGACAAGAGTGGACTTGGATTCAACTCCAACAACAAGAACAAGTCCACCACGCACAAGCGGAAGAAGGGCCATGGGCATGTGAAGGACCCCGCCAAGATTGTGTGCTTCAAGTGCAAGATTGAAGGGCATCATGTTAGATCGTGCCCCTTGAAGAAGAAGCAACTTGGCGAGAAGAAACAAGGGAAGCGGCCTCAAGATGGAGCTCATGGTCTACCTCAAGGCCAAGCTCAAGGTCTTCCTCGACTTGAAGAAAGGCCGCTACCCAAGAAGGATCAAGCCAAGGCTCCCGTTGTGGAGAAATCAAGTGAGAAGAAGGAGAAGAGAAGAACATGCTACATATGCCGTGAGAAGGGCCACATCTCCTCCTTTTGCACTAGTGGTAACTCATCCAACCCTATCTTGATTGATGGTGCTTATTCTCTTTGCAAGGATAAGGTTGGAAATGTGTTTGCCAAATATATGGGCACTCAATGTGGTTTCTCAAAAAGAACCATTTGGGTTGCCAAGCCTATTGTGACTAACTTCTTAGGACCCAACTTGGTTGGGGACCAACAAGCCAAAATTTGATCAATAGGTACATGGAGGGCATGGAGGCTTGACTAGTTCATGATGACTTGGGGGATCTTCATCATTCTCACTTCCTCAAGTCAAGTACTACTCCTTTCATCCTTTACCCATGCTCCTCCTTGCGGTAACAAGTCCTCAACTCCTTTACATTGAAAGTTACTTGCTCCCCTTTCACATGTGTTGGTTTTGTGCCTTGCATGTGGTTGTGTATGTTGTGCCTCCTACTTGCTTATCTTGCTTGCTTACTTATATATGTTGGGTGGCACATCATGTACAATTGTTGTTTGTTGAGCCTATTGCATCTTATTGATATCTTAGTTGTTGGCTCATGTGAGAAATTAATGGACTATCCCATTTTGGGGGAGTGATATGCTTTGTGCACTTCACAATCCTAAAATGTGCGACATGATGAATTAAAATTCTATAACGTCCATTAATTATCTCACTTGGTTCTTATTTGCCTCTTACACGGAAAATGTCTTTATCACATTATGGGGGAGTATTATGCTTTGTGCATCTTACAAGCCTAGAAAATGTGAACATTTGAGGTTGTGTCACATAGAATTGATATTATAGATTATCTTGTTCCTATGTGACATGTGTGCTCAAACAAATCCCACTCTACCATATGCTTTGTTTCTTGTGAAGATGATCTTGGATATAACCTCAATCCACCATGAGGAAATATTTCCTATATATCTCTTGTCCTTGGATAATTGATAACATATTATGCGGTATGTCTTTGGATCATCGTCACACTTGGCTCATGTGCTCAATTGCTTCATTTCTTGCCAAGAATTTGTCCTTGTGGGTTAGACTCCCATGTGTCTTACTTGCTTCTTATGCTCATCCTTATCTTAGTTGAACCTTTTGAGTGTCTTGATAAAGATCGGTAGAGCGATGATCCCGCATTTGTGCATGTTGTATTCAAATGCAAAATCCTAAATAGTGCACTAATTTTGGGGGAGCTCTCCTATGTTTGCTAGAACACTCTCTTGTTTCAAGAATTTGACTTGGAAGACAAACCTTTTCTTTTCGGTACTTTTGTGCCATCATGCAAAGTGTTGAGGGTTTGGTTTATTTGGAACCTTGCTTTCTTTGGGAGTTGGTTATCTCATTACTTGATTTTTTGTTTTACTTTCCTATAATGAGATAAGTCCTTGAGCATGCTTGTTTTGGATATCTTGCTCTATCTCTCTTGTACCTATCTTGTGTGTGCATGTTTCTTTGTGGATAAACGTTTTCGTGATGTTGTCCACTTAGAGAAACTTATACACATAAGAGATGGTGCATATCTTTTGATATCCCTCTTTGTTGGAGTCCATTCCTTTATTCTTATTTGACTTGCTAATGACTCCACAAAGATCTTGGTCATGAGTGCTTGTTTTATCCTATTTGCATCTTCACGCACTCATACTTGATTTTGGCACAAGCTTCGTTTTGACTTGCCTCTTATTAAGCTTGTGTTTCGTATTGGTTCATTGATTGCTTGCTTCATTTGTCAAAGCTTTCTCACCTTCACATCCTCTTGCAATATTTGATCCTCAATATAGTTTGATTTCCTCCGAATATTCGTCATTGAATATGTGCATTTGATTTCACTCACAATTATGAGAAATGCACAACTTATGGAGGAACGCTCACTATATTGGCCTTCCAAACCTTTCGTCCATTTTGGCAATCGATGCCAATGGGGGAGAAGTTTGGAGGGTTTAAGGGAATTGCTTTTGTTGGTTCTTAAGCATTTGTTGCTTTGCATGGTTGAATATTTAGAGGATACTCCGCTAGGCTTTAATTGCCGGTATATGCAATGAAATTCAAGTTCATTCACACATTCATATATTATGGGGGAGTTTGTTCTAAATATTCAACTTGGGTTGTTCGCTAAATTCCATATTTAAACCCTCTCAAAGAGATTGTCATCAATTACCAAAATGGGGGAGATTGAAAGAACATGTCCATTGCCCATGTGTGGTTTTGGTAATTGATGACAATCCCTATGGACTAACGGTTGCATTGAGAATATATCTTAGGTCAAGTTCATAGCCACGTGTTGGACTCAAGGTTGCAAGATGGAGAAGACGTAGTACAATGACGAAGACGGTGTCGAAGAGAGACGAAGACGGTGTAGAAGATGAAGAGAGACGAAGACGACATAGAAGATGGATGAAGATGGTGGCGTGCGTACAAGATTGAAGAAGACGGTGGTGTGAAGGTTGAAGGAACACGGTGGCATGTACAATCATGAAGAGGATGAAGACGGAGCTTGCCGACTCGAGAGGAACGCGCAAGGACAAGGTTTGTGCTCGATAGGATAGTGGGTCGCATCATCGGAGAGAGCTCAAACCTTGCATGCATTGCATCGTGTTTCTTTGGTTCTTCTTGGTTCTTATCCATGAAACGGATTCCGGTTGCATCGCATGTTGCATGTGCGAGGGTGATGATTTTCCCGATATACCGTATTGAGAGGTTACACCTCTATGACCATGAGAAAATCATCACTCACTCTTTTCCTTGTTTTCACCTTGTGTATTGATAGCTCTCGTCGCCCTCTTTCCAACAAAATTGGTTTCACCGCATTCCGAGTTTCCTAGCTCAAGTTATGGATTTTACAGTTGCATCATATTTGAAAAAGAAAAAGGAAATTTCTATTGGGCCGGACGGTACTACCGCTGGCGGTACCGGCCCAAGTACCGCATCAGCCTTCCAGGCTTACTGGACTCGAAGCGGTACCAGGCCGGTACCGGCCCGGTAGTACCGTAACCCATTTACGGTACCAGGCCGGTACCGGGCCCGGTACTACAGCTTTAGCCCAGCTCGCATTCGCCCGCCTTGGGCCGTGCCGCCCCACCAGCCCGCTCCACCTTGCCGCTCGCCCGCTCGCTGCGCCGCTCGCTCCTGCTGCCCCACACCTGCCCGGCCCCACGTGCTGCAGCTGGTTCCCGCGCGGGAGAGCTCCTTTGCTCGATCCCCGTGCGCGTTGACCTACTGCTGCTACACGCTGTTGGCCGCAGCGATCCCGCGCGCGCATGTTGCTGGCCCCGCGCTGGCTGCTGCTGGCTCGCTCTGCGCTGCTACTACCGCATGCTGCCACGCTGCCGCCTGCTACTCCGCTGTCCCTTCTCTCTATCTTTAAATTTTTCCTCAGATCTGGATACAAGCGGTAGTACCGCTCCGTAGAGCGGTACTACCGGTTTAGGGTGTTTTCTGACTGTTTTCTGCGCAGTTCGCGCGCGAGCGGTAGTACCACTTCGACAAGCGGTAGTACCGCTTTGGGCGCGGATCTGACCGTTTTTCAGCCCCAACAGTCATATTTCTGGGCCCCCTATATATACCTCTCTTCCACCTCCGACCCAAACACTTCTTCCCCTCCATTCTCTCTCCTCCATTGTTGACCTTGAGTTGTTTGATCCTCCTCTTGATCCCCCCACTATTTGTTGCATATTTTTGGGGGAAAGGAGAGAGGAGATCTAGATCTAGAGCTTCACCAATTGAATCCCTCTCCAAGTGAGGGGATCTTGCTAGATCTAGATCTTGGAGTTATTTGGTGTTTCTCCACATATTTGTTCTTCCTCCCTTATTCCCCCAATAGCTTGTGTAGCTTTGTTGGAATTTGGGAGCGAAGAACTTGGGCATCTTAGTGGTGTTCTTAGCCATTGCATTAGGTGCATCGGTTTGGGTTCTCTCCGGGGTTTCGATCTCGTAGAGGGCATGTTACCTTAGTGGTGTTGTTGCCTTAGTGGCCATGTTACCTTAGTGGTGTTCTTTCCTTAGTGGTAGTGTTTCCTTTGTGGAGTGTGTTAGCCTCTTGTGGCGCATCGTTTCCTTGGTGGAGTGTGTTAGCCTCTTGTGGTGCATTAGCATCCTTGGTGGAGTTGGTTTCCTTGGTGGAGTGTGTTAGCCTCTTGTGGCGCATTAACATCCTAGGTGGAGTGTGTTTCCTTGGTGGTGTGTGTTGCCTCTTGTGGCCGTGTACTTGAGAGCCTCCTCGTTGTGGAGTTGCCTCAAGTGTGATACTTGGGTGTTTGCCCAAGCTTGTACGGGTTCGGTGACCACCCTCAAGGGTCCCTTAGTGGATCGAGGCTTTCCTTTGGTGGAAAGGCTCGAGGAGAATACGGTGGCCCTAGTGGCTCATTGGAGTGCCTCGTGCCTCCACACCGCTCCAGACGGAGACGTAGCACCTTAGTGTGTGAACTTCGGGATGGACATCGTCGTCTCCTCGTGCACCGGTTACTTCTCAACCCGAGCTCCTTAACCTATGCGCTTTACCTTGTTATATCTATCTTGCTTGATGTGCTATACTTAGCTTGTTATCACATTGTGCTCATCATGCTAGCATAGATTGTTGGTGCTCTTAGGCAAACCCCTAGTTGATAGGCCTTGAGGTAAACTAGTGAACACTTAGTTTTATTCCGCCTAGTTTAGCTCTCAAGTAGAAGTTTTTATACACCGCCTATTCACCCCCTCTAGGCGACGTCCTAGTACATTCACAAGTTCTCAAAGAACTTCTTGACTTAACATCCTCAATCATTGTCAAAACAATGACATACTCTGCCTTCTTTTGTAGAATCCGTCACAATATTTAGAACTCTTCTAAATCTAGCATTGTGCTACCTTTTAAACAACACTTAGCCTAATTGAGATTTGAAATTCATTTTATATGTGATCAAACTAATATCGGTGCAACACTTTACAACGATTTGTTTGTCATTACCCCATACAAAACTATATATATTCTTGGTTCTTCTAAAGTACTCAAGGATATTCTTACTGTCGTCCAATGATCATCACATGAATCATTCTGGTACATGCTCATAACACTTTAGAGCACAGAACATCTGATTGTGTACATATTATTCGTGATCTATAATCACTCATGTGTTTTTACTCATTGAGTGTCAAATACACTCAAGTCTTGTTAAACCTTCTCATGGAAAGAACACATTCTTAATATTTCTATATTGAACTACTTCAATATCCATTCTATGTACTTTGACTTAAACTTATTATGTGTTTCAATCTATCTTCATAGATCTTGACACTAAATATGTTTCAGTCCATATCCTTTCATTGAAGTTAATTCTCAATGAAACCTTTTATTCACATCAAGTATATAATTACATCATTTATAATCAACGATATTATAACTATGTCTCAGCGCTCCCACTTAATTTCTTGCAAATGCAAGCATCTTCATCGTTTCTGATGAAATCAAAAACTCTTTGACTATTTCATCCGGTGAAGATTCCAACTCCGTGATACGTCCATTTTGCATCACTATTTTATACTAGTAGAATGCCCGTGCTTCGCCACGGTCCTTTAATGTAATGTCAAATGCATAAGCGTGTAAATAATGCATGCAAATATTAAAGTATATACAATAAATATATAATACTTAAAATATTTAAAGATCCACTTCGCACAATTCATTTCGTAGAAGAGAAATGACTGAATACACTATTTATTAAAGCCATGGTCCGTTGACGCGTCTAAGGTATTCTCGCACGATCTCAGGAATGTTGTCTTCAACTTCATTAGCCAGATACTTGAGTATGTGTATCAAAAACTTTTTCCTTAGCTCGTAACCATCCTGCACAATTAGTCTATCATATTAACATGAAGTTTTCTTCCCACCAAAAATATAAGATTGTAAACATAGAGTACTCACGCATCAAACTGGATGAACAAATCTTTTACCATCCCATGAAAGCATAAAACTAAATACTAAGTATCCAGACAATTTTCTGCAAATAAATGGAACATATCATTATCTTTGGTCATTAGAATGATGATAAAATAAGCTGCTTGTAAAGATACCTGAGAAAAATCACCTGTCGGGGCTTGTTGGTATTGGGATATTGTGAGGATATTTACGTGGCTAGAAATAAATATCGGAATTCCAGCTTGGTTGCGCTATCTCAAGAGCGTCATTTAGATAGAATGAACACCTTTGTAATTTTAGTTGGTACCTCTCTTCTGATAGAGGTTCAGAACATGGGTCTAAAATACATACACGACACTCATGTTTGTCGATGGTGAACAAGATGAAGTTGCCAAGAAATTCGTGTGGCAAAAAAATCTGCAAGTGGTGAGCATTAAAACACATAAATCATGTTAATAATGGAAAAGAGACCTAACTTACCATGTTGCATGATGATATATTATGGTCTATCCCAGGCCAGCTATGTAAAAATGTTGCCAACTCCTTAATATCTGGCTTGACACGCCAAAGTGGATGTTTTCTACCATCGAGTATCGCCGAGTGAGATGAAAAAAAGGTTTAGAACCATAACAGTGACAATAAATATGCGATTATAATAACTTACACAAAATCTTAAGTCCATGTTATGCACGGGAGGCTCTATCAAAAATTGTATCTCATCACATGCCACTATGCACACAGCCATGTTAAAACAATCCTTGTCCATTGGCTTGTCCATCCTGAGTATGTCCTGAATTTGCTTTAGAGTTAATCCTAGTGGATAAGGTGTGGAGCTTCGCACCCATTCTTTTCTGCAAAATAATTTATAAGAAAAATGATATGATAATAATATGTACCGACGCTTGATCATTATCTTATGAGGCTTACTTCAAACAGGTTTCATCGTCAATGGACATGATGTATTTGCATATCTCGTCAACAAACTCATGTGGTTTGGTGGACAAGGTGCAAATAGGAAGCTGGATATTTTCTTTGGCTACATCTCCTTGGTGTTCTTTACCTAGACTTGGCGATTCCGTAATATCAGAATCGGATCCATTTTCTTGATCTTTAGATTGATTATATATCGAATTGCCTCTTATTTTGTTTAGTTCCGAATCATGCAATATGACAATTAATTTTCTTCGGAATGCTTTCATATCCTCCTACAAAGTAGTAAGAAACATTGATATTGTAAATTAATAATTTAAGATGCAAGATACTACTAACGGTCTCTAAACAAAAATAATACTTGAGTGATGCAGTCAGAAAGCATATCGCCTGTCCAATATTCCATAAAATTTAACATGAACAACCCGCACGATGCGCTACAAAATTAGCAAATGTTATAGTAGAATTCTATCTAGACAAATCAACATATAAAATATTAAAACAATCATTAAGCTAGAAAGATTTTCGGTATACTTCATGCTACTGGTACCAATGGAGGATGCTAAAATATCATTCGACCTACCCAATCCTCCAGACTGGCAAACCGCGCATTTTTTGTAAACAATTTAGATTTTTCAGACCTATTTGATCAGAGGATTAATAACTTTTTTTTGCATAGGTTCATGGTAGCTCAACTGCTTAGTCAATTTTATTTTCTGTCTCTACATGTCACTGAAGAGACATAGAAAAACAAGAAATTACGTTAGTACCCATATAGAAGAGACATAGAGCTGATACACCAAAAAAAGAAGTGGCTGAGCTTCTCCACGCCCGTTACTCAATGGTAAGTTCTAATTTAACTACTATCCAAACACACCTTTAAATACATTAATTTTGTATCACCGTAATTTTCACATTCGAAAGTTCAAGAGATTCAACATACCCATCGATCCGCGGTGGTTTTCGGATATGCTCTACTATTGGCCATGTCGTGACATCGAGATCGTGCCACTTTTCACCTTTGTCAAATCCCCTTCTTTGGGATGCAGTCTTTAAGTGCTTCTCAAGTCCTCGGGGCTGTTATATGAGGAAAAAAGATATTAGACACGGGGAAAAAGTAAAATGTCAAGAGGAGATCATAATCAAACAACTTACCATAAACGTGAGGTCAGTTCTACCCATTCCAGGACCAAGTGAGTCTAATACTTGTATCAAGCGTTTCTTCGCATTGATGACCGCTAAATACCAGTGGGTCTTACTGATATTTATCGGTAGGAAGATCTAAAATAAAATATTACATAAGTAGGTATACACATGTTAAAAATGTAATAAATGAGATGCATAGGTAGGGATTTAGTTCTGACCATGTCATGCTTTAGATAAATATATGCCTGCTCTATGATATGGCGATATATTTTTACGTCTTTCTTCAACATATTGGAGACGTATGTTTTATCCATATATACCTTATCGCCAGCTACGTTAAGCAGATGATCACATGAACGCATGCAATATATGTAGGCATTTATCACCTACAATTGAACACATAAAATACATTTAAATTAAAAATAGACACAAATTGTGTAAATAGTGATTTCTTGTTGACTTACATCATCGGGCAGAAATCCGTCATCACATGTAAGACACTTTAAATGGTCATTAGATAGCGATGCATCACCGATCTCCACAAAATTGGTATTTTTAGGCGCAGACATTATTGATTCAATGACGACAAAATCTTCCGCGGTGCAGACATAGTTTGGCAAGATATATAAGTGTGCCACATTGATTACATAAAAAGTAATATAGCAAAAAGGAAAGGGTGGAACTAAGTACCTTTTGGGATAACGTTTGTGTTTTCTTTTTTTGGTTTATTATGACATGACTCCTTTGGATTTGAAAGAGTCGGTGAGTCTAGGGTCCCTTCCATCAAGGTAGCCTCGAGGCCTTTGGTGATGGCTTCTTTAACATCAACATCCATTTTTATATTGTCCATGACCTGCAAAAACGAAATTAATTATAAAGATCCTATTAGTCCTGTATTTCAGAGTCAATTGTTGATTTCTGAGATTTTTTTGGAGTGGTCTTTTGCTTGGTTTCTTTACTCTTTGCTTTTAGTGGGAGTGAAAAGATGGAGAATAAAGGGAAACAAAGCAACGGAGTAGCCGAGTAGAAGTTGCCTCCATCCACGCTGAGCTCTCTTTCTCTTTCTCATTTGAAATCATTTTTCTTCTTCAGTTCATTTTTATTATTTCTTCATATTCTTCATTATAATTTTCTTAGTAGGTAATCTCAGTTCATTTTGCTTATAATTTTCTTAGTCAGTAATCTCATATATATTTTTAGTGGGAGAAGAAAGGGAAACCGAACGAAAGAGTGGTAGAGGAGCAATTTGCTTTCATCGACAAGGAGGTTTTTATCTAATTAAAATCATTGTTGGATTTCTCATTTCTTCATCATTAAAATCATTTGTTGATTTTCTCATTTGTTATGCTCAATTTGGAGATGATGTATAGCGAGTAATAGGCTAGAAATTTTCTAATCGACTTCCGCATATTGGGTTTCACATACCTGAACTACTGAAGCCACTTTTATTGCTAATGATGATAATGTCATCGCATGCGGCTTACCAGGTTGATTTATCATTAATGGTGTGCGAGTCCTCTCACATAATGGGATGATTTGCTTATGTGATGGTTATATGAGCATGACTTTTTGCGTGGCAATTTCACCAGTTTTAGCTTCTTTTACATCACCTTGTGCTGCATTTTTGCTCACTCGTGGTATACATGTAGGAACTATTCAATGGTTAATCATGTTTCTGTTGGTGGGGCATACAAATGCAAGACATATGCTGATTGGTTTTTGGAGTCGAAAAGTTTATAAGGAATCATTTATGGTCAAACTCAACAAATTAATATTTGTCCCATGATCGGTGACTGAAAATCCAGAACGATCTCCCAAGTCTAGGAAAGCACCTACACGAACCACAATAAAACGAAGGAGAGATTTGGATTTAAAAATTTTCTCATGCAAAAGAAACACATAGAAAATCGCTGGGCGTGAATACGACGTGCTTGGGCACATGTAGTACACAAGCACAACCTGAAAAAATCAAGAAAACTTTTCAGCTGTTCCTAGATGGTGACACATCTGACCGAGGCGACAAGGTACAAATGAAATGGCAATCCTGTGGACTGAGGCGATGTAAGCTGAGGTCGGAAAAGCCGATCCGTGAACCTACAGCGACGTATCAGGATCGCCGGCAGCTTTGTTGTGAGGGAAGCTAGGCTGGGGAAGAAACGCATCCATATCGGGAAGTACCTACCCGGCGGATCCGATGTGGGAGGAGCCCGGCTCCGTCCCCGTCAAACGCTTAGCACAGGGTGCAGACTGCAGAGCTAAGCGGGCTCGGGGGAGGACGGCGGCAGACGCAGTAGAGATCGCTGGTGGAGGGCGGCGGTGGTCTCCACGGGACAGAGCGAGAGGAGAATAAGAGAAACAATAATGGCGAGGTGTCCTCCTGATCAATTAGGTGCTGGCCGCCTCTTCTCAATCCTTGCTAAATCGATCTTTGCTTGCTTGTTAGTATGTGGTTGTCGATTTTCTTGGATCAGATAAGTATGTACCCGTGAGGATCTTTGCTTGCTTGTTAGTATGTGGTTGCCGATTTTCTTGGTAGGATAAAGACGTGTTAGTTGAGAAATAGTAGGATTGAGTTGTTTGGTAGGATAAAGACGTAGGGGGTATTATTGTCCATCCTGA
Organism: Lolium rigidum; assembly: GCF_022539505.1. NCBI lineage: Eukaryota > Viridiplantae > Streptophyta > Magnoliopsida > Poales > Poaceae > Lolium > Lolium rigidum. The sequence goes on along the minus strand of NC_061513.1, from coordinate 188,626,702 downwards.
AAATGTGACACCAGTCATTCACCAGTTTGCTCTTAATAGTAGAGATATCATTATTTACTGTTATTCATTGATATATTTCATATTTAGAGATGATACTTATGTTATTTCACCTATTTTGCATGTTTCATGATTATTGGAGAATTACTCACCGGAGTCAGGATTCTGCTGGAAAAAGCGCCGTCAGGATACAATATTTCTGAGGATCAACAACTGACGGAAAATATACCGAAGCTCCTATTTTTCCAAATGACGGAGCCAGCCAAAAGGGGAGGCCGAGGAGGGCCGCCATGGGCCCTCCCCATAGGCCGGCGCAGCCACCAAGGCCGGCGCGCCGCCACGTGGGGAGGGGGCCCACGACCCCCTCGGCCATCGCCCTTTCGCGTACTTCATCTCCCGAAAACCCTAAGGTGCAGGGGGGACATCGAGGGGAGACACAGCCGCCTCTGCGGGGCGGAAAAACACCAGAGAGAAAAGAGTTCTCCGGCAGGCTGAAATCTGCTGGGGAAATTCCCTCCCGGAGGGGGAAATCGTCGCCATCGTCACCGTCGTCGAGCGAGACTTCATTGGGATCATCATCATCATCTCCACCACCGACACCATCATCTCCACCGCTGCACCTCGTCTCCGCTGTAACATCTAGGGTTGAATCTTGATTACTTCATAGGGGAAACTCTCCCGGTGTTAATTATTCCTTGTTATTGATGCTATTGAGTGAAACCGTTGAATCAAGGTTTATGTTCAGATTGTTATCCATCATCATATCACCTCTGATCATGTTCCATATGATGTCTTGTGAGTAGTTCGTTTAGTTCTTGAGGACATGGGTGAAGTCTAAATGTTAGTAGTGAACTATGTTGAGTAATATTTAATGGTTTGATATTTAAGTTGTGGTGTTATTCTTCTAGTGGTGTCATGTGAACGTCGACTACATGATACTTCACCTTTATGGGCCTAGGGGAATGCATCTTGTATTCGTTTGCTAACCGTGGGGTTGCCGGAGTGACAAGCAACTCGAACCCCGTTGGTATATCGATGCATGAGGGATAGCGGGATCTCGTAGTTTAAGGTCGTGGTTAGATTTATCTTAATTACTTTCTTGTATTTGAGGATGCTTGCAAGGGGTTTAATCACATGTATGTATTAGTCTTAGGAAGGGCGGTGCATTAGCATAGGTTCACCCACACAACACTTATCAAAATAATGAAGATTAATCAACTATATGAAGCGAAAGCACTAGACTAAATTCCCGTGTGTCCTCAAGAACGTTTGGTCATCATAAGTAAACAAACCGGCTTGTCCTTTGTGCTAAAAAGGATTGGACCACTCGCTGCAATTATTACTCTCGCATTTTACTTACTTGTATTTTATTTATCTGCTATATCAAAACCTCCTGAAAACTTGTCTGTGAGCATTTACAGTGAATCCTTCATCGAAACTGCTTGTCAACACCTTCTGCTCCTCGTTGGGTTCGACACTCTTATTTATCGAAAGTACTACGATACACCCCCTATACTTTTGGATCATCAAGACTATTTTCTGGCGCCGTTGCCGGGGACTGAAGAGCTATTGGTAAGTGGAATTGGTAAGGAAAACTTTTACTGTAAGTGCTTTTTTTATTTCTGCCTGCTGTTATAATTCATTATGGAGAGATCTTCTCTTGAATTCCTATTTGGAAAATCTACTACTACTGCAACGGTAGTAGATGAGGCGCCAGGTGAGAAAGTGATTCCATATAAAATACCTATGAAAATTATTGAACGTGTTGTGGATAACCGCTATGAAGGGGATGGAACTGTCCATCCTGGAGATCATTTACTGTTTTTACATGAATTATGCGGGTTATTCAAGTGTGCAGGTATTTCTATGGATGAAGTTAGGAAGAAACTATTCTCTATGTCGTTGTCTGGTAAAGCAGCGCATTGGTATAAACTGCTGAAGAATGGGCATTCTCTTGATTGGAAGGATATTATGCCTCTATTTTATTCTAAATTCTATCCTCCAAGTGAAATTCACAAAGACCGAAACCGCATATATAATTTCTGGCCTCATGATGGAGAGAGTATTGCCCAAACATGGGGGAGATTGAAGTCTTTAATGCTCAAATGCCCCATTCATGAGCTTCCTGGTAATATCATCATTGATAATTTCTATGCAAGACTTTCTTTTCAAGATAAAACCTTGCTGGATACTACTTGTTCTGGATCATTCACGCGCAACAAAGAAGAGTTTAAATGGGACCTTCTTGATCGGATTCAGGAGAATACTGAAGGATGGGAGAACGACAAAGGTAGAGAGTCAGGTATAAATTATGATTATGAATGCATTGAAACTTTTATGGATACTGATAAATTTAGAAATATGAGTGCTACTTATGGCCTTGACTCTCAAGTTGTTGCAAATTTTTATAAAGCTTTTGCCTCTCATTTTGAATTGCCTAGGAAGAGTTTTAATAAGTATCATGAACCTTACAAAGATAAAACTGATTCACCTATAGGTAAATCTATTGAAGTTAAAACTGTTGATCACATTCTTCCTGAAGCTTATATTGAAAAAATTCCTTTTCCTGCTAAAATGAAGGAGTATTCTGTTATAACTAGTGTGGTTAACAAAAGTGCAAAGAAACCTATAGAACCTGAGGAGCAAATAAATGTTGAACTTGCTGTTGCAATAGTTAAAGACCTTGTGACTGAAAATGTAGAAGATGGTCACATCATTTTCTGTGAAGATGTTTCTAATATTGTTTCACATCCTAGTAAGTCTAGGAAAGCCAGTGTTCCTATGCTCTCTGTTAGAATTGGTGATCATTGTTATTATGGTTTATGTGATATTGGTGCAAGTTCTAGTGCCATTCCTTATGAGCTTTACGTGGAAATCATGCATGAAATTGGTTCTTGTGAACTTGAAGATATTGATGTGGTTATTCGGCTAGCTAATAGAGAAACTATCTCTCCTATTGGTATTGTTCGAGATGTGGAAGTTCTATGTGGTAAGATTAAGTATCCTGCTGACTTTTTGGTGCTTGGTTCTGCTGCTAGTAAGACTTGTCCTATCACATTTGGTAGACCTTTTCTAAATACTTGTGGAGCTATTATATATTGCAAGAAAGAGAAAATTACGACTAAATTTGCTGGTGAATCTTATGAGTTTAATTTCTCTAAATTTGCCAATGTTCCTTATGAAGCTGAATTGCCTAATGATGATTTTAGAGTTGAACAACTTGTATCTATTGCTCTTGCTCCTACTAATCCTTTGCAGCAACATTTGGAGGATCATGAGAGTGAAGTCTTTAGGGAAGAAAGGAATGAGCTTGCTGAAATTTTCCTTCATCAACCCATTCTTAAACATGACTTACCGGTCGAAGATCTAGGTACAACACCACCACCAAAGGAAGATCCTGTTTTTGATTTGAAACCGTTACCTGATAATCTTAAGTATGCTTATATTGATGATAAGAAAACATATCCTGTTATTATTAGTAGTAAGCTTTCAGATTTTGAAGAAGAAATATTATTGGAAATATTGAAGAAACACCGAGAAGCTATTGGCTACACTCTTGATGACTTGAAGGGGATTTCTCCCTCTATTTGCCAACATGCCATCAACATGGAAGATGATGCAAAGCCTGTTGTTGAACGTCAGCGTCGTCTAATTCCTAAGATGAAGGATGTGGTAAGGAATGAGGTATTGAAACTTCTTGAAGTCTGGTATTATATATCCTATTGCTGATAGTAGATGGGTTAGTCCTGTGCATTGTGTTCCTAAGAAAGGAGGAATAACTGTTGTACCTAATGATAATGATGAGCTCATGCCTCAAAGAGTAGTTGTAGGGTATAGAATGTGCATTGATTTTCGAAAGGTTAATAAAGTTACTAAGAAAGATCATTACCCTTTACCCTTTATTGATCAAATGTTAGAAAGGTTATCTAAAAATACTCATTTCTGCTTTCTTGATGGTTATTCTGGGTTTTCACAAATTGCTGTTAGAGCTAAAGATCAAGAGAAAACCACTTTCACTTGTCCCTATGGAACTTCTGCTTATAGGTGCATGCCTTTTGGTTTATGTAATGCTCCTGCTACTTTTCAAAGATGCATGTCTGCTATTTTCCATGGTTTTTGTGAAAAGATTGTAAAGGTATTCATGGATGATTTTTCTGTCTATGGAAATTCTTTTGATAATTGATTGCGAAACCTTGATAAAGTTTTGTAGAGATGTGAAGAAACTAACCTTGTTCTTAATTGGGAGAAATGCCACTTTATGGTTAATGAAGGAATTGTATTGGGACATAAAATTTCTGAAAGAGGTACTGAAGTTGATAGAGCTAAAGTTGAAGCAATTGAGAAGATGCCCTATCCTAGGGATGTTAAAGGTATTCGTAGTATTCTTGGTCATGCTAGTTTTTATAGGAGATTTATTAAAGATTTCTCTAAAATTTCAAAGCCTCTTACTAATCTTCTTCAAAAAGATGTACCTTTTGTTTTTGATGATGATTGTAAGGAAGCTTTTGAAACTTTAAAGAAAGCCTTAACAACTGCTCCTGTAGTTGAACCTCCTGATTAGAATTTACCTTTTGAAATTATGTGTGATGCTAGTGATTTTGCTGTAGGTGCTGTTCTTGGACAGCGAGTAGATAAAAAATTGAATGTTATTCATTATCACTACAAGAAAAGTTCTGATAGACAACGTCTCAAAATCGTCCGCTAAGGGGTATTTTTCGTCGCCTATGGGCCTAACCCGACGATATGGGTTCTGTTGTGGAAACTGCGTCAGGCAAAGTCCTACGACGATTTTTTCGGTC
>NC_061513.1:188562884-188621806 GCF_022539505.1 Lolium rigidum | reverse complement strand
AAATTAGGGGTAAAAAATAACTCCAAGAAAGGATGCTTTTATTGTTCGTAGAGGATGACATGCGGGACCCATGAGCCAGCGGCTTACTCAACGTTTCAAAGGCGGCATGAGATCGAAAGAAAAAGGCAAGTGACAAAATATCAGGAGCCAAAGATAATCCAAGAAAAGAAACTTTATTGTACGTAGAGGATGACATGCTTGGTCCCATTTAGCGGCGAGCGGTCTCAACGTTTCAAATGCGGCTTGAGATCAAAAGAAAAAGAAAGTTGATTGTACATAGAGGATGACATGCGGGTCCCATGAGTCAGCAGCTTACCCAACGTTTCCAAGGCGGCGGGGGATGAAAAGAAAAAGGAAATAGCCAAAAATTAGAGGGTGAAAAAAAATAAAGAAAATAAACTTTTATAGCACATAGAGGATGACATGCGGGTCCCATGAGCCGACGGGTTCCTCAATGTTTCAAACGTGGCATGAGATCGAAAGAAAAAGGCAAGTGACCAAATATGAGGAGCCAAAAATAATTCAAGAAAAGAAAGTTTTATAGTACATAGAGGATGACATGCGGGTCCCATTTAGCAGCAGCGGTATCACCGTTTGAGAGGCGGCAGGGGATCAAAAGAAAAAAGAAATTGCCAAAAATCGGAGGGTGAAAAAAACCAAGAAAATGAACTTTTATAGTACATAGAGGATGACATGCGGGTCCCATGAGCCTGCAGGTTCCTCAACGTTTCAAACGTGGCATGAGATCGAAAGAAAAAGGCAAGTGAAAAAATATGAGGAGCCAAAAATAATTCAAGAAAAGAAAGTTTTATAGTACATAGAGGATGACATGCGGGTCCAATTTAGCAGCAGCGGTATCACCGTTTGAGAGGCGGCAGGGGATCGAAAGAAAAAGGCAAGTGAAAAAATATGAGGAGCCAAAAATAATTCAAGAAAAGAAATTTTTATAGTACATAGAGGATGACATGCGGGTCCCATTTAGTAGCAGCGGTATCACCGTTTGAGAGGCGGCAGGGGATCGAAAGAAAAAGGTACGTGACCAAATATGAGGTGCCAAAAATAATTCAAGAAAAGAAAGTTTTATAGTACATAGAGGATGACATGCGGGTCCCAGTTAGCAGCAGCGGTATCACCGTTTGAGAGGCGGCAGGGGATCGAAAGAAAAAGGCAAGTGACCAAATTTGAGGTGCCAAAAATACTCCAAGAAAAGAAAGTTGATTGTACATAGAGGATGACATGCGGGTCCCATTTAGCAGCAGCGGTGTCAACGTTTCCAAGGCAGCAAGGGATCAAAAGAAAAAGGAAGTAGCCAGAAATCAGGGGGTCAAAAAAATCCAAGAATAGAAAGAATTTTGGTTCATAGAGGATGACTTGCGGGACCCATGATCCTGCATCGTAAACGGCTCGATCGGAGAACGTTGAACGAGATGGCGCGATCGAGAAAAAAACAATGCCGGAGAGGCTGCCATCCGGGCCCTACATCCCTCGGCGGTGCGGATTTGCGTTGACTCGGCCGGCGAACCCGAGATTTCGAGATGCACCACGTCCCGGGCCACCATACGCGACGTTTTGGCCGTTTTCGTCGGGCTAGGTGGCCTCAAAAACGAGAAAAAAAACGTTTTGACATGCACAACGGACAGACCCAAAATTGTCGGCCATGGTACACCAGCAACCACGGCGCGACTTCAACTTCGCCGGCCATGGCAACTTTTCTTGTAGTGTATGCTAGTAAGACTCTTGATGCTGCTCAGAGAAATTATGCTACAACTGAAAAAGAGTTATTAGCTGTAGTTTTTGCTTGTGACAAGTTTAGACCTTATATTGTTGACTCAAAAGTTACAGTTCATACTGATCATTCTGCAATTAGGTACCTTATGGACAAGAAAGATGCTAAGCCAAGGCTTATTAGATGGGTGCTTCTTTTGCAAGAATTTGATTTACATATTGTAGATAGGAAAGGTGCTGATAATCATGTTGCTGATAATTTGTCTACATTGGAAAATATTGCTTATGATCCTGTTCATGTTAATGATAGTTTTCCAAATGAACAATTGGCTGCAATAAAGGTGAGCTCGCGAGATAGTCCTTGGTATGCTGATTATGCTAACTTTATTGTTTCCAAGTACTTGCCTCCAACCTTTTCAGCTCAGCAAAGGAGGAAATTCTTTTATGACTTGAGGCATTATTTTTGGGATGACCCACACTTATATAAAGAAGGAGTGGATGGTATTATGCGAAGATGTGTCCCCGAATATGAACAACAAGAGATATTGAGTAAGTGTCATGGTAGTGTTTATGGAGGACATCACGCCGGAGATAGAACCGCGCAAAAGGTTCTACAGTCAGGTTTTTATTGGCCAACTCTCTTTAAAGATGCAAGAAAGTTTATTTTATCTTGTGATGAATGTCAAAGAGTTGGTAATATCTCTAGACGCAATGAAATGCCTATGAAATATACTCTTGTTATTGAACCATTTGATTGTTGGGGATTTGACTTGATGGGTCCTTTCCCTTCTTCAGAAGGTAACACTCATATACTTGTTGATGTTGATTACGTTACTAAATGGGTGGAAGCCATACCCACAAAAAGTGCTGATGGTGAGACCTCTTTAAAAATGCTTTTAGATGTTATTTTTCCTAGGTTTGGAGTACCTAGATATATTATGACTGATGGAGGTTCTCATTTTATTCATGGTGGTTTTAGAAAAACTCTTGCTAGATATGGTATTAATCATAGAATTGCTTTAGCTTATCATCCTCAGACTAGTGGGCAAGTAGAATTATCAAATAGAGAAATTAAATCTATCTTGCAAAAGACTGTTAATAAATCTAGGAAAAATTGGGCTAGTAAGTTAAAGGAAGCGTTGTGGGCTTATAGAACTGCTTATTAAAATCCTATGGGTATGTCTCCTTATAAAATGGTTTATGGAAAAGCTTGTCATTTACCTTTAGAACTGGAGCACAAAGCTTATTGGGCTGTAAGAGAACTTAATAAAGATTCTAAACTTGCCGGTAAGAAAAGGTTGCTACAATTGAGTTCTTTAGATGAATGGAGAAGTGAAGCTTATGAAAATGCTAAACTTTTAAGGAGAAAGTTAAAAAATGGCATGATAGAAGAATTATTAAAAGAGAATTTAATGTTGGAGATAAAGTCCTATTGTATCGGTCTCGTCTCAGATTTTTTGCAGGAAAATTGCTCTCAAAATGGGAAGGTCCATATGTCATTGTGGAGGTGTATCGTCCAGGGGCAATAAAAATCGCTTCGCTGAAAGATGATGCCACACAAGTGGTGAATGGACAAAGACTCAAACATTATATTTCTGGAGATTCTTATAATGAAGATGTTGATGTTATTCGAGTGGTGACTCCGGAAACCTTCATCAAAGATCAAATTGATAGTTCTGCAGAGTTCGACCTCGAATAGGTAACAGTTTTGGTAGTAGAAAGTCCGCGTTTAACTTTCTGAACAATATTTTTGCTATTTTCGGGAAATATGAAAAATTACGAGATCGAATCGGAGTGGAGGAGACACACGAGGGCGCGTCCCCACGTGGTGGCGCGGGCCCCACCCTGGCCGCGCCGCCATATGGGGACGGCTCCTCGGAGTCCCTTTTCCACTCGTGTTCGACCTGGTGCTTTCCTTCTGTCGTGAAAATTTTCGCTATATAATCCCCCGGATCCCCCGAGGTCCGTATATCGTCTTCTCGTCGTGTTTCGTTTCGAGCTGTTTTCTGCCAGGATCTGTTTTTGATCTAGAAGCACCATGGTCTCCAACAACAAGGGCAAGGGGCTTTCGGAGGAAGATATTCAAGATCCCAAGTTGAAAGAGGAAGTCGAGAGTGAAGAAGAAGGAGAAGTGGAGGAAGACCCGCGTGTATACCCGCGCGCCACCGTTGCAAGCATCGGGGTGGTAGCAAATCCGTTCAACCCCAAGAGAAGCGCACGAATTGGCATCAGAGGAAAAGTCCCACGTCGTTTTCTAGCTCCAAGGACATCTCCTCCAGGCATCGACAACCCCTTCCACACTCTAATTCATAATAGTCAAATTGAAAGGATGCCCAAGGCAGTATTGCCTAGTAGTTGGGATATGGATCGTTCTAACACTGCAGGAAGGATGAAAACTGAAGCTGAGGAGTGGGGAAACAACTCTAAGAGTTGGGACTCTCGGTCTGACATACTCATTAACCGCGTCGAGCAAAACTCGGAGCTGATCCGCAACCTCACCTACAAGATTGATGAGTTAAATGAGCTTGTTAAGAAGCTTATCAAGAATTCACCACCATCACCACCGAAGGAGTAATTCATCATTGGTATTGGCATCCCCTTGGCTTGTTCCAAGCTTGGGGGGAGTGCCGCGGTATCACATCATCACTATCTTTTACCTTTTTACTATCAAGTAGTGTCATATCATGAGTAGGGAAGTTATCATATAAGATGGTTTGCATTGTGGAAGTATCTCTCTTTTAGATGGTTATCTATGTATCCCTTGGTGTGAGTTATCGTTATGGAATATTAATGAGAAGTTTTATCATTTACTTTTTGCACACCTTATTTTAGTTTGCAATTTCTGTTATATGATTGATCTTGTTGTTAGTATTGATATCACTTTGGGAGCATCAAGTAAATCTATTTGATTTTGGCAAACTTAGCATTGGTCAATAGCAACAATACTTTGAGGTTTAAGTAGAAAATAGGGAAGTACATATAGATATATTATTTCATTATCTTTCTTTCTTGTTAGCTAATGAGCTCAGTATTTTGAAGTTAAAATTCTTTGTGCTTACAAGGAAGATGCATGTTTGTTTCTATCACATATATATTTGTTTGTATCCCTCGACTCTTAAGCTTGCTAACCAACCTTGCTAGCCAAAGACCTGTACTGAGAGGGAATGCTTCTCGTGCATCCAAAATCTTAAACCAAACCCATGCCATTTGTGTCCACCATAACTACCTATTATGTGGTATTTTGCGCCACTCCAAGTAAATATTTCATGTGCTACCTTTAAAACAATTCAAAAGTTATTATCTCTTACTTGTGTCAATGTTTTATAGCTCATGAGGAAGTATGTGGTGTTTTATCTTTCAATCTTGTTGGGCAGACTTTCACCTATGGACTAGTGGCATATACATCCGCTTATCCAATAATTTTGCAAAAAGAGCTGGCAACGGGGTTCCCAGCCCCAATTAATAACTTTCATTAATAATTCTCTTCACATGTTTTGCCCTGATTTATCAGTAAGCAACTTAATTTTGCAATAGACACTCCTCCATGGTATGTGAAATGTTGGAAGGCACCCGAGGTTCGGTTAGCCATGGCTTGTGAAAGCAAAGGTTGGGAGGAGTGTCATCCATAAATAAAACTAAAGTACATGTGTAAACAAAAGAGAAGAGGGATGATCTACCTTGCTGGTAGAGATAACGTCCTTCATGGGAGCCGCTCTTTGAAAGTCTGTTTGACAAGGGAGTTAGAGTGCCCACTACCATTCGTTGACAACAACAAACACCTCTCAAAACCTTATTTTTATGCTCTCTATATGATTTCAAAACATAAAAAGCTCTAGCACATGATTTAATCCCTTCTTCCCTCTGTGAAGGGCCTATCTTTTACTTTTATGTTGAGTCAGTAAACCTATTTCTCTCTATCTCAAGCAAGCAATTGAGTTGTTGTGATCCAACCATTTATATTGTGATCTATTTAATCATGTCTTTTATTCTTCCTTGTTTAGTACAAATTTTATCCGAATGAATATGACTTTGAAGGTTATCAATGATTATGAGGAGATTGTTATGATTGAGCATGTAAGTTCTGCCATATAAGCTCTAATATAAAGACTCTGCTCGAAAGATAAGTACAAACTGTTAATAGTTCTTTAACCAAGAACAAAGTTTGCCATCACCAATTATGATTTCCCATGCACCTTTAATTGTGATTTCTCTTTACTTATTTCAAGTTGAGTTATATGAGGAAGTTGTTTACTAGAATGTCTTGTGTGAATTAAGAAATGTGATGCTTCTTGTCCGTATTTTATTTATCGACTCTTCACTCCATAAACATGTGGTCTTGTTTACTGAGTTCAGTTTTGCTTGGGGAAAAGCGAGGTCTAAGCTTGGGGGGAGTTGATACGTCCATTTTGCATCACTATTTTATATCATAATTTACTGTTATTCATTGATATATTTCATATTTAGAGATGATACTTATGTTATTTCACCTATTTTGCATGTTTCATGATTATTGGAGAATTACTCACCGGAGTCAGGATTCTGCTGGAAAAAGTGCCGTCAGGATACAATATTTCTGAAGATCAACAACTGACGGACAATATACCGAAGCTCCTATTTTTCCAAATGACGGAGCCAGCCAAAAGGGGAGGCCGAGGAGGGCCGCCATGGGCCCTCCCCATAGGCCGGCGCGTCCACCAAGGCCGGCGCGCCGCCACGTGGGGAGGGGGCCCACGACCCCCTCGGCCATCGCCCTTTCGCGTACTTCATCTCCCGAAAACCCTAAGGTGCAGGGGGGAATCGAGGGGAGACACAGCCGCCTCTGCGGGGCGGAAAAACACCAGAGAGAAAAGAGCTCTCCGGCAGGCTGAAATCTGCCGGGGAAATTCCCTCCCGGAGGAAGAAATCGTCGCCATCGTCACCGTCATCGAGCGGGACTTCATTGGGATCATCATCATCATCTCCACCGCCGACACCATCATCTCCACCGCTGCACCTCGTCTCCGCTGTAACATCTAGGGTTGAATCTTGATTACTTCATTGGGGAAACTCTCCCGGTGTTAATTACTCCTTGTTATTGATGCTATTCAGTGAAACCGTTGAATCAAGGTTTATGTTCAGATTGTTATCCATCATCATATCACCTCTGATCATGTTCCATATGATGTCTTGTGAGTAGTTCGTTTAGTTCTTGAGGACATGGGTGAAGTCTAAATGTTAGTAGTGAACTATGTTGAGTAATATTTAATGGTTTGATATTTAAGTTGTGGTGTTATTCTTCTTGTGGTGTCATGTGAATGTCGACTACATGATACTTCACCTTTATGGGCCTAGGGGAATGCATCTTGTATTCGTTTGCTAATTGTGGGGTTGCCGGAGTGGCAGCAACCTGAACCCCCGTTGGTATATCGATGCATGAGGGATAGCGAGGATCTCGAGTTTAAGGTCGTGGTTAGATTTATCTTAATTACTTTCTTGTATTTGCGGATGCTTGCAAGGGGTTTAATCACAAGTATGTATTAGTCCTAGGAAGGGCGGTGCATTAGCATAGGTTCACCCACACAACACTTATCAAAACAATGAAGATTAATCAACTATATGAAGCGAAAGCACTAGACTAAATTCCCGTGTGTCCTCAAGAACGTTTGGTCATCATAAGTAAACAAACCGGCTTGTCCTTTGTGCTAAAAAGGATTGGGCCACTCGCTGCAATTATTACTCTCGCATTTTACTTACTTGTATTTTATTTATCTGCTATATCAAAACCTCCAGAAAACTTGTCTGTGAGCATTTACAGTGAATCCTTCATCGAACTGCTTGTCAACACCTTCTGCTCCTCGTTGGGTTCGACACTCTTATTTATCGAAAGTACTAAGATACACCCCCTATACTTGTGGGTCATCACTCCGCGATACTCACTTCATCTAATTGAAGTTCGTATACCTATCTAGTATTCCACGGACCAGCAAAACTCTTGGTTTGTATCTAGTATACTTCCTTCATACACACTTCTGGTAAGGAATGTATATTTGCCATCCTACTATCATATCTCATAAAAGAAATATGTAGCGATTACTAGAATAATCCACATAGACTATAAGCATCACTACGGAAGATTTAATCTTATCGTAGTCAACTCTTTGAACTTTGTCATAAACAACTTTTCGACAAGTCGAGCTTCTTCAAGGATATTCCATCCAAGTCCATCAATTTCATAGATCCATTTACTTTCAAAAAGTATTCACCTATCTTGGATTTCATGGCGCATAGCCATTTTAACGGAGTCAGGGCCCATCATAACTTCTTTGTATGTAGTTGGTTTATCATTGTTCAAAAACAATCCTTTGTCCACAAATCATTTATTTGATCACAAAGTAAACCATACCTACAAGGTTCAATAGGTACTTCGATCTCCATGGCTAAAACACTTTGTAGTCATGGGAGCCATGATCACCGTGGCCGCTTCCGGAACCAATTCCGATGCTGCTCTACTCTGATCATTATGCTCAGGTTCATAAACCTTATCAAGTTCTATTGTCCTCCCACTCAAATACTTCGCTAGAAACAATTTCTTGGAAATAAGTAAGAAACATCGACAAACACTTTTGTCTTTGTCTTCATAGTTGAAAGAATTCCCAATTAATTCTTTGGGATAACCAACAAAGACATTCATCCGATTTTGGTTGTAAACTTATTTACTTATGCTATGCATACCAAAATTTAAGAAAGGACTATTAGGGTTCATACCCATGCCATAACTCGTATGGTGTCATTTCAACGGATCGTGATGATGCTCTATTCAGTGTAAAAGCGGTAGTCTCTAAAGCATAATCCACAAAAATATAATGGCTTCATTTTATTTTATCTCATCATTAATCCAACAAGGTTTGGATACGTCTCTCGGATAGTTCATCATCACTATGATACTCCAAGAAACGTGAGTTGTAGAACAACTTCATAACTCTCTTAGATGTTCGCTAAAACTCGTAATTCAAATATTTCCACTATGATCCAATCATAGATATTTGACTTTTCTATTACGATGATTTCCACTTCATGCTGAAATTTATTTGAATCCATTCAAATGTTTCAAACTTCTTCCTTATCGAATATATCCACATATATATACTCAATTCATTGTTGGAAGTTTTCATGAAGTAGAAGAATCTCCCGCACACAACTATGCCCAGTGAACCACATATATCATCATGTATGTTTCCACTAAGTTAGTTGCCCGTTTAACTCTTGGCCTATGAACAGTATTTCAATCATTCTCTTTAGAAAAGATTTGCAAGCGCCAAACGATTCAAAAATCAAATGACTCCAAAAATCCATTTGCATGGAGTTCCTTCATGCGTTCCTCTCTAACATGACCTAAATGGAGGTTCCACAAATAAGTGGAATTCAACTCATTTGCCTTATGGCATTTTAGCGTCAGTGTTATATATGTGTGTTTCACCATTAAGATTCATAATAACTTATCCATCGTACATGGAGTAATGTCATAATTTGAACAACTCATTGTTTTCATTTGACCAGAGCAAAATAACAATTTATTAAGTTCTTTATTATAAATTCTAAGGGCTTGGTAGAATGCCAACGACAAACATAATAACACTTTATTATGTTCCAGACGTGCATTATTACCATATTCCTTATCAGTCACTTAGGCCATCGTATTCTTGTATTGCGTTGTATTGTATGACATCTCATACCAACCAATCTGGTACAAATACCCAAGAATTTTATTATGTGACCAAAAGAGGAATACATCCATAACATGTATATCATCTATATACACCTGAGCTAGACTTTCTAGTCTTTTTCTTTCTTTCTGCCAAAATATCTTTTGTAGTTTCTCTTTTAGCTTTCCTCATTCTCAGAAAACACTTCACCTTCAATAACTTCTAGGTTTGTTGGTCAAATACCAATAACCTTGAGGTTCTTATTTTGAAGTTGATCATCATATGACAAGTGTTCCAGATTTCACTATTAGTAACTTTGTAATATGATGAACAATTTCACTCATAATTTTATCCATCATATCATGACGACTTTCCGAGACCATGTCTGTACATGCTAGGCTCGTAAAGTTTAACCTCGTATTCGCATGTGCAAATTGGCTTGCACCCGTTGTATGCACACGTAGAATCTATAACATCCGATCATCACGTGATGCTTCGAAACGACGAGTCTTAGCAACGGTGCATACTAAGGACGATCACTTCATGGATATGCGAATATCGTTAGTGCCCCAATAGTTGGAGGATTGGGACGCCTGACGTCTTCAACCTTCGTACATTCCCATAAAACTTATGAGTTTATGTAGTCTCACCAAATTATAGTCTATCACCTTGCAATAGGGTCCAAGATATCACATATATCTCATACCTTGCTTATTTCTGAAAACTAAATTTTCAGCTCCTTACTTTTCAAACAGATTTGAACTTCAAGTTTCACGGAGACAAGATGATTCTAAGTACTAATTGAAACCATCGTTCTTTGAATCAGCAATGTGAGGTTTACTAAAAGTTTGCAATGGGACTTAATCATTTCTTGATTCTTTAACAATACGGTACCAGTCCGTAAAGTTACTTGTCAGACTTAACGATATTTCTATCTCAATTACAAGACTAGCGTATGGTAGAAAACGGATGCCAATTCTACAAATTTAATTCAAAATACTATTCAGACTATGTTCATGATAATTAGTTCATGTTTTAATCTAATTACTAATAAACTCTCACTTAATACAACATCCCTCATAGTTGTTAAGTGGTACACGATCCACATCCACTACAGCAAAACCGATCATCACATGAGATGATGTAGCTTCAATGGTGAACATCAACATGTTGATCATATCATCCATATGACTCGTGTTCAACCTTTCGGTTTCGGTTGTTCCAAGGTCATGTCTGTACATGCTAGGCTCTTCAAGCAAACCCAAGTATTTCCGCGTGTGCAACATGGCTTACACCCGTTGTATGTGAACGTAGAGTCTATCACATCCGATCATCACGAGATGCTTCGAAACGACGAACTGTAACAACGGTGCATACGATGGGAGAACACTTTATTATCTTGATATTAATGTGAGGGATCATCTTATAATGCTACCGTCGCGATCTAAGCAAGATAAGATGCATAAAGGATTAACATCACATGCAATTCATATGTGATATGATATGGCCTTCCAGTCTTTGTGCCTTTGATCTTCATCTCCAAAGCACGGACATGATCTCCATCATCAACGGGAATGATCTCCATCATCATCGGCGTAGCGTCAAGGTCCATGGCGCCGTCTTCATGGTTGTTCACCACATGTAGCAACTATTACAACTACTTTGAAATAATACTACTACATGAAATATAAAGACAACCATAAGGCTCCTGCCGGTTGCCACAAAACAATAATGATCATCTCATACATATTCATCATCACATCATGGCCATATCACATCACCAAACCCTGCAAAAACAAGTTAGACGCATCTTACTTGGTTTGCATATTTTACATGGTTTAGGGTTTTCGAGTAAGATCCAATCTACCTACGAACATGAACCACAACGGTGATACTAGTGTTGTCAATAGAAAGAGTAAATCGGATCTTCACTATGGTGGGAGAGACAGACACCCGCAAAGCCACTTATGCAATACAAGTTGCATGTCGAGCGTGGAGCAAATCTCATGAACGCGGTCATGTAAAGTTAGCCCGAGCCGCTTCATCCCACCATACCACAAGATGCAAAGTACACGAACTAAAGACAACAAAGCATCAACGCCCACAAAATAATTGTGTTCTACTCGTGCAACCAATCTATGCATAGACACGGCTCTGATACCACTGATGGGATTCGTAGCATAGAAAACAAAAAAATTCCTACCGCAAGAACGAATAACAAGCCAAGATCTAATCTAGTAGATGGTAGCAACGAGAAGATCATGAGACTAACCCTTGCAGATTTCCAAAGCCTACGAGATTAGATCTCGTTGTGGATGTAGTCGATCACTTGCCGCTTGCAAAAGCGCGTAGAAGATCTTGACGGTGCCACAATCGGGCAGCACCTCCGTACTCGGTCACACGTTCGGTGTTGATGACGACGTCCTTCTCCCTGTTCCAGCGGGCAGCGTGATACGTCTCCGACGTATCGATAATTTCTTATGTTCTATGCCATATTATTGATGATACCTACATGTTTTATGCACACTTTATGTCATATTCGTGCATTTTCTGGAACTAACCTATTAACAAGATGCCGAAGTGCCGGTTCTCGTTTTCTCGCTGTTTTTGGTTTCGAAATCCTAGTAACGAAATATTCTCGGAATTGGACGAAACGAAGACCCGTGGGCCTATTTCGCCACGAACCTTCCGGAAGACCGAAGAGCATACGAAGTGGGGCCACGAGGTGGCCGGACCACGAGGCGGCGCGGCCAAGGGGGGCCCGCGCCGCCCCGTGGTGTGGGCCCCTCGTCGGCCCCCGACTCCGCCCTTCCGCCTACTTAAAGCCTCCGTCGCGAAACCCCGATGCGAAAAACCACGATACGGAAAACCTTACCGAGACGCCGCCGCCGCCGATCCCATCTCGGGGATTCTGGAGATCTCCTCCGGCACCCTGCCGGAGAGGGGATTCATCTCCCGGAGGACTCTACACCGCCATGGTCGCTTCCGGAGTGATGAGTGAGTAGTTCACCCCTGGACTATGGGTCCATAGCAGTAGCTAGATGGTTGTCTTCTCCTCATTGTGCTTCATTGTTGGATCTTGTGAGCTGCCTAACATGATCAAGATCATCTATCCGTAATACTCTATGTTGTGTTTGTCGGGATCCGATGGATAGAGAATACCATGTTATGTTAATTATCAAGTTATTGCATATGTGTTGTTTATGATCTTGCATGCTCTCCGTTATTAGTAGAGGCTCTGGCCAAGTTGATGCTAGTAACTGTTATCACCAGAATTTGACCGAGTCAGAGGTAGGCCGCGATCAAGATGGGTTTTGAAGAATATATGTATAGAAGAAACACGTGAATCGGCCTTACATGCAAAGTTTGGGCTAGTTGGCCCGTGTATCTGTAACATATTAGGATACGTGTCGGTTAGATAGAGTTTTACCCGTGCACGGTTTGGTGCACGCCCACATTAGAAAGTCCCCTGGACTATAAATATGTATCTAGGGTTTATGGAATAAACAACAACCAACGTTCAACCCAAACAAATCTCGGCGCATCGCCAACTCCTTCGTCTCGAGGGTTTCTATCGGTAAGCATCATGCTGCCTAGATCGCATCTTGCGATCTAGGCAGCAGAAGCTATCCACGTTGTTCATGCGTTGCTCGTACTGAAGCCTTTTTGATGGCGAGCAACGTAGTTATCTTAGATATGTTAGGGTTAGCATTGTTCTTCATATCATATGCTATCGTAGTGCGACCCTTGCATGTCTAGCCGCCCTTACACCTATCTCAGGTGTAGGGGCGGCACCCCGCTTGATCATTGTTTAGTAGATCTGATCCGTTACGGTTGCTCCTTGATTCTTCAAGGATTAGTTTAATATCCGCAATAGTTAGGCCTTACAAAGGGTTGGAGGATCCAGCGGCGTGTAGGGTGTAGTTTGCTAGCCCTAGACAGGATGTTCCGAGGATCAACCTCGTGTTGGTTTTTAGGCCCCGTCTAGGATCGGCTTACGATCACCGTACGCGAGCGCGAGGCCCAATCGTGAGTAGGATGATCCGATTATGCGGTGAAAACCCTAAATCGTCGTAGATCATATTAGCTTTATCTTGATCAAGCAGGACCACCATATATTCGCACACCTCGTACGAATCATGGGTGGATCGGCTCTTTGAGCCGATTCACGAGATAACTCGAGAGCCGATCGAGGCTCGTATTTAACGTTTACGTGTGTGCCCTGCAGGAAACTAAGCGAGGCATCATCCACACCTTCCTGACCAGGTATAGGTCAGGTGGCACGCCCTTGCGACAGCATTAGGTGTGTGACTAGAAGGCTTTGCGGGGCGTCGCTCAGAGGGACTGGGGCCAGCCGCAGCCCTAGTTGTTCCCGGCTCTACGGTGTTGCCAGTCGTTGCTCGACGGTGGGTTTCTGACCGCAACACATTCTGGCACGCCCGGTGGGACCATCTTCGACATCTACCGCATCGCCATCTACATCCGAGATGGCGGAAAGCACTCCGGTCAAGTATGAGGACCTGACTGACGAGCTCAAGAAGAAGCATGACGAGATCAAGGCAGTCCTCGAAGCCGAACTCATCGGCTCTTTCCACAGAACTCGCTCCCATGGCGTCAGGTGGAAGGGGTTCTCACCTGAAGGCGCACTCGATGGAGTGGACCTATCCGCTCCGTCAGAAGAACGCACCAGGTCGCTGCGTCAGGAGATCAACTACATGGTGGCTCATTCGCTGCACCGCCACTCTGAGAGCCTGGTGAACACTTTAGAGCGTGTCGCTCGCGCGTGATCCAGGAAATCATGAGCCATCGGTATTCTCCGTCGGGACCAGCTGCGGGGACTTACAAGGGAGAGATGCCACTCCGGTCCCATCCACCGCTGCCGTTCGCATGGGCAGCACCGGAAGTGCCGAACTCATCGGCATACGTCGTCTACAAAATTGGTGGTGATCCTAGTGACTACCAATTCCTACCGGAGGCGCCCAAGGAGATCCCGCACGGATACGCGTGCGCATACATACCAGACGGCAGCACCCGGACACTCTCGAACCAGGCTGCGACAGCAGGGGCCTCTGGAACAGCAGGAGGAACGTCGGGGGCAGATCTTGAGAAGCAAACGTGGCTAGCTAAGTACGCCACTCCGACGAACCTCCAGAGCCCAGCTCCTGCAGTTGGCTCAGAACCGGAAAAGCAAGCATGGCTGGCCAAGTATGCCACCCCGGCGAATCTTCAGGGTCCATCGCCTTCGGCCATCACCGCGGATGAGATTTGTACGATCCTGAAAGACCAGTTCGGCATGATGCCGAAAAGGAGGACAATCGGCTATACCAAGCCGTACCCCAACGAGTACGAATTGATTCCGCTACCTCCCAAGTATCGGCTCCCTGACTTTACAAAGTTTAGTGGATCGAATGGTTCCAGCTCCATCGAGCATGTGAGCCGATATTTGGCACCGTTGGGCACTATCTCAGCGTCAGACGAGCTGCGTGTGAGGTTCTTCGCACAGTCCCTCACAGGATCGGCTTTCGGGTGGTACACATCGCTGCCACCGAACTCAGTCCGGACTTGGAAGCAGTTGGAAGAGCAGTTCCACCTTCAGTATCACTCAGAAGCTTCCGAGGCTGGTATTGCCGATCTTGCACAAGTACGACAGAAGCGCGGAGAAACCGTGGCAGAATACATCCAGCGCTTCAGGACCATTAGGAACCGATGCTATTCGGTTCACGTAAGTGAAAAAGAAGCAGTCGAGTTGGCGGTGGTGGGTCTCTCATCATCGATCAAGGACGTGGCCTCCCAAGCAGATTACCCTTCATTGGCGCACATGGTGCAGAAGCTGTCAGCATATGAACAACGCCACCCAGATGTTTACCAGGATAAATTCAAGCGTGCGGTGGTCCTGGTTGAGGCGGACGAGGATGAAGGTGCTATGGGAGATCAGGAGGTAGCAAGTGGCTGAATGGACTCGGACGACAAGCCCCGTGTCCTGTAAGTGGGTGAAGCCACAAGTTCCTCCAAAAGGGTTCGACTTCGACGTGACCAAAGCTGAGCAGATTTTCGACCTCTTACTCGCGGAGAAGCAGCTGAAGGTACCCGAAGGCCACAAGATCCCCACGGTGCAGGAGCTGAACGGAAAGCCATACTGCAAATGGCATAACACGTTCTCCCACACCACCAACGACTGCAGGGTGTGGCGTCAGCAGATCCAAATGGCGATAGAAAAAGGAAGGCTAATTTTTAACCAGTACGCCATGAAGGTCGACACACACCCTTTCCCCGCCGTGAACATGGTGGAGTATACTTACCATGGAGAGTGCCAGCCGGATCTCTCGTGCAATATCAACATGGTAGGGCTTGGGCACCACTCTGGTAAGGACGGAGATGAGGGCAGCTGCTCTCATAGCAAAGACACAGAGGAAGCCGCTCCACGCGATCGGCTCCGCCAAGATGGCAAGCACTACGTCACAGAGGGAGAAGTGAAGAACATAAGATATCAGCGACCTCTCTCTGATCACCTCCTCAACAAGTATGTGAGTCAGTATGACCAACGCCGACGATCCAGCGATGATGATGAAAGAGATCGTCTGGCTAGAGAAGCCAGAAGACATCGTCGGCACGATCGCGATGAGGAGGAGCACGAGCGCCGTGCCAAGGGAAAGTCAGGGGAGCGAGACGACGAGGACAGGCACTGGGACTGTCCCTTCTTCAGACACTGCTGGGATTCAGGAATAAGCCGGTTGCCCACAATCGGCAATTGCCCAGAATGCAACCAGAAGAAGAAGGAGGCAGCCAACGTGTCTGTGTTCAAGCGCCTAGGGCCTCTCCCGCCACAAAGCAAACGCGCTGAGTCCCCTCGGTTGGAAGATCTCGAGGATTCAGAAGACGAGGGAGAAGAAGAAGACAGATACCACCGGCCAAGGTGGTGCCCTGATGGACTCAGCCGTTCCCAAAAGCGCAGGGTTCAGCGACTACGTGGATGAGAGGAAGCTGAAAGGTTATACTTGCATACGCTAAGGAAGGCACGACCTGATCTGGCTGCGAAAGTTCAGCGAACCCTGGATGAAGAGGGTCGTCCACGGAAAATGAAGTGGCGCCCCAAGCAAAGGAAAGCCGATGATGAGACATCGGCTGGCACAAACGTGGTGCTCGTCCTTCCGACGAAGCTTAGTGCTCCACGATTACACGATGCACTCAAGGTGGACGACAGCAAGCGCACCAACATGCTAAAGTCAGAGATTGGGCTGGTTTTATCCACCGGCCTGACCGAGTAGCAATAACAAAACAATGAGCAAGTATGGCGAGGCTGATCCTTGTGATCGGCCCCAAAAGGTTTATGGAGGAACATTACAAAACCTTCATCGAACAAGCAACGTGGAGGCCGATTCCAGCAATCGGCCAAAATTATTCTCACCATCCATTCTGCCTGGGTCCAGCATTTAATCCGACAGAGCCGATACCATCAAGTCCCTTGAAAGAATCGGCTCGGGGGGGGGGCACCCAGGTGGACAAAACACGAGGATATGCAGTAGAGGTGTCTTCCTAATACCCATCAGTTCAAGATAATCTTTGATGGGTATTGAAGCATGGGGGCCGATACATAAATCGGCCGGATTCAAAAAAAAAAAAATTTAAGCACAGCCGATGCAGCAGACATCGATACGCAGAGGGTCAATGGAGCAAGAAGTGGGCCACGAAGAGAGACTCGAAATGGAAGAGCTCCTCAACGGAGTGATTTAATTGTTCAGATCCTCTCTTCAAGAACAATGCCAAGAGCAGCCTGGACGTGCAGATCAGGTCAAGGATGGATTGCATTAGATCCGCCAAAGGAAAGGAGTCGATCTGACCGGCAAGGCGCAGGAAGTAAGCTGAAGAAGCTCGGGGGGCAGCTCACCTTGAAGGCTCTCTGCTCTGGGAAGCCGATTTTTGTTGAAATCGGCTGGCTCTGCGTTATGATTTGAGGCCAATGGCGGCACATTGGGCTGACTCACTACCATTTCTCGCCTTAATTAAGGCTCGGGGGGCAGTTTGTCCTGAAGGATCCTTTGCTATAAAGAGCCGATTTTGTTGAAATCGGCTGACTCTATGTCCCAGCCTTTTGAGGAATAGTTGCTGTGGGAAAAACGGAGCAGGAGCCTGTCCCGCAGAAGTATCATCTCCAGCCTCTGGGTTGAGTTAGCAATGATCTAAGAAAACCCCTGAAAGCAAAGGGGATTTGGAAGAAAAGGGTCTGGCAGGAAAATGTCTGAAAACCTGAGGTTAATGACAAGGCCAGACGTTATTTCAGGGGTTTTGCCGTTTAGTCCAACATTACGCTCAGTGACTACGGATTGGGCCTGTTCGGTTGGAGGTTTGGGGATCTGAATTCGAGCAAGGTTCGCAAGTTACCGGTGCGTTGCCATCTGGCTTATTGAGCGGTGATCAAGTTAACAATCGGCCAAATCAGTACGATAGGAAATCGGCTAGATCAAGTTAAGGGAAATTCTTCATTAATATTGGGATTTCTTACAAAAGAAGAGCCGATTGCTCAAGGGACTACTGATCCTACATAACTACTCCTCGCTAGCATCGTCGTCGGCATCGCCATCGGCGCTACTGCCGGAGAAGTCCTCGCCGCTGCTGCCCCAGCCGTCGGCTGGAGCTTCCTCCTCCTCCTCGTTGTCATCATCATCCTCGCTATCCGCCCAACTGCGGAAGCGCTTCGTCGGCGGATATCCAGCAGAGGAGGAGGAATCATCTTCCTCCTCCTCCTCTTCTCCTTCCTCGTCGTCATCGTCGTCCTCGCTGTCCTCCCACATGCGGGAGCGCTTCTTCGACGGGAGCCTGGCGGAGGGGGAGGCCTTGGTCTTCTTTGCTTCTCCTTCTTTCTTCTCCTTGTCAGAGGAGATGGGGTTCGCCCCGGAGTGGGGGTCGTCTTCTTTCTTGTTCTTCGACAACGATTGGAGGGGGAGGCCTGAGACAGAGGAGGAAGAGGAAGACATGGCTGCAGGGGAAGAGGGTTTTTTGGCGCTGGTGGACAGAGCAGAGCAAGGGGATGGAGTGGTGAACCGTTTGGCACAGATAAATAAAGGGAGTGTAGTGGAGATTTAATGCCATGACGGTTCTCGAGGACGTGATGCCGAAATTGTCAATTCGTACAGAGAAGCCCAGGAGGCGAGGCGTAATGATGGAAGATTCTGCGGCAGTTCTGCTCCGCCACGACATGACCCGACGAAAGAAAAGCGTAATGATTTTGGAAATGTCATTTCCAAAACCAGGGGGGCATGTGTTATCACCAGAATTTGACCGAGTCAGAGGTAGGCCGCGATCAAGATGGGTTTTGAAGAATATATGTATAGAAGAAACACGTGAATCGGCCTTACATGCAAAGTTTGGGCTAGTTGGCCCGTGTATCTGTAACATATTAGGATACGTGTCGGTTAGATAGAGTTTTACCCGTGCACGGTTTGGTGCACGCCCACATTAGAAAGTCCCCTGGACTATAAATATGTATCTAGGGTTTATGGAATAAACAACAACCAACGTTCAACCCAAACAAATCTCGGCGCATCGCCAACTCCTTCGTCTCGAGGGTTTCTATCGGTAAGCATCATGCTGCCTAGATCGCATCTTGCGATCTAGGCAGCAGAAGCTATCCACGTTGTTCATGCGTTGCTCGTACTGAAGCCTTTTTGATGGCGAGCAACGTAGTTATCTTAGATATGTTAGGGTTAGCATTGTTCTTCGTATCATATGCTATCGTAGTGCGACCCTTGCATGTCTAGCCGCCCTTACACCTATCTTAGGTGTAGGGGCGGCACCCCGCTTGATCATTGTTTAGTAGATCTGATCTGTTACGGTTGCTCCTTGATTCTTCAAGGATTAGTTTAATATCCGCAATAGTTAGGCCTTACAAAGGGTTGGAGGATCCAGCGGCGTGTAGGGTGTAGTTTGCTAGCCCTAGACAGGATGTTCCGAGGATCAACCTCATGTTGGTTTTTAGGCCCAGTCTAGGATCGGCTTACGATCACCGTACGCGAGCGCGAGGCCCAATCGTGAGTAGGATGATCCGATTATGCGGTGAAAACCCTAAATCGTCGTAGATCATATTAGCTTTATCTTGATCAAGCAGGACCACCATATATTCGGACACCTCGTACGAATCATGGGTGGATCGGCTCTTTGAGCCGATTCACAGGATAACCTGAGAGCCGATCGAGGCTTGTATTTAACGTTTACGTGTGTGCCCTGCAGGAAACTAAGCGAGGCATCATCCACACCTTCCTGACCAGGTATAGGTCAGGTGGCACGCCCTTGCGACAGCATCGGGTGTGTGACTAGAAGGCTTTGCGGGCCGTCGCTCAGAGGGACTGGGGCCAGCCGCAGCCCTAGTTGTTCCCGGCTCTACGGTGTTGCCAGTCGTTGCTCGACGGTGGGTTTCTGACCGCAACAGTAACTCCAAGAGGGAGTATTTATGCTCGATAGTGGGTTCATGCCTGCATTGACACCTGGGACAGTGACAGAAAGTTCTAAGGTTGTGCTGTGTTGTTGCCACTAGGGATAAAACATTAGCGCTATGTCCGAGGATGTAGTTGTTGATTACATTACGCACCATACTTAATGCAATTGTCTGTTGCTTTGCAACTTAATACTGGAAGGGGTTCGGACGATAACCTCAAGGTGGACTTTTTAGGCATAGATGCAGTTGGATGGCGGTCTATGTACTTTGTCGTAATGCCCAATTAAATCTCACTATACTTATCATGACATGTATGTGCATTGTTATGCCCTCTCTATTTGTCAATTGCCCGACCGTAATTTGTTCACCCAACATGCTTTTATCTTATGGGAGAGACACCTCTAGTGAACTCGTGGACCCCGGTCCATTCTTTAATATTGAAATACAAATCTGCTGCAATACTTGTTTTTACTATTTTCTCTCGCAAACATCATCTTCCACACAATAGGGTTAATCCTTTGTTACAGCAAGCCGGTGAGATTGACAACCTCACTCGTTTCGTTGGGGCAAAGTACTTTGGTTGTGTTGTGCAGGTTCCACGTTGGCGCCGGAATCCCCGGTGTTGCGCCGCACTACATCCCGCCGCCATCAACCTTCAACGTGCTTCTTGGCTCCTCCTGGTTCGATAAACCTTGGTTTCTTTCTGAGGGAAAACTTGCTGCTGTGCGCATCATACCTTCCTCTTGGGGTTGCCCAACGAACGTGTGAAATACACGCCATCACAGCGGAAGTAGTAGATCCTCCTCGGAATCCCGACAGCATGACGGCGTGGTGGCGGTGGTGGTGGAGATCTCCGGTAGGGCTTCGCCTAAGCGCTACTAGAGATGTATGTGGAGGAGGGGCGGCTAGGGTTTGGGGAGAGGGGGCCCCGGCCTTGGTGCCTCCAGGGGTGCGGCCAAGGTGGTGAAGAAGTGGCCGGACCCCTCCCCTTGTCCCTCATTATATAGGTGGATCCCCAAGGGTTTGCCCAAAGTCTTCGAATAAGACCCCAATTCAAAAACTGCCTTATGGACGAAACCTAGAGGGACAGGTACTCTCCCCTTCCCCCTTTGCTTGGCCGGCCAAGGAGGTGGAGTCCTCCATGGACTCCACCCTCCCACTTGGTTGGCTGGTTAGGGTTGGTGGAGTCCAATCGGGACTCCACCTTCCATGGTGATTTCTTCCGGAAGGTTCTAGAACATTCTAGCGCCTTCCAGAAATGCACCGGATCATTTCCAAACTTGGAAAGTGACTTCCTATATATGAATCTTATTCTCCGGACCATTCCGGACCTTCTCGTGATGTCCTGGATCCCATCCGAGACTCCGAACAAAATTTCGAACTCCATTCCATATTCCATATCTACTTAAACGACATCAAACCTTAAGTGTGTCACCCTATGGTTCGTGAACTATGCAGACATGGTTGAGACTTCTCTCCGACCAATAACCAATAGCGGGATCTGGAGATCCATAATGGCTCCCACATATTCAACGATGACTTAGTGATCGATTGAACCATTTACATACGATACCGATTCCCTTTGTCACGCGATATTTTACTTGTCCGAAGTTTGATCATCGGTATCTCTATACCTTGTTCAACCTCGTCTCCGACAAGTACTCTTTACTCGTACCATGGTATGTCATCTCTTATGAACCATTCATATGCTTGCAAGCTAATCAGACGATATTCCACCGAGAGGGCCCAGTATCCGTCATCGGGATGGACAATATCCCACTCTTGATCCGTATGCCTCAACTCATACTTTCCGAATACTTAACCCACCTTTATATGCACCCATTTACGCAGTGGTGTTTGATGTAATCAAAGTACCCTTCCGGTATAAGTGATTTACATGATCTCATGGTCGAAGGACTAGGTAACTATGTATCGGAAGCTAATAGCAAGTTGAAATTAATGACATGATCTTATGCTACGCTTATTTGGGTGTGTGTCCATTATATCATTCATCTAATGACATAACCTTGTTATTAATAACATCCAATGTTCATGATCACGAAACCATGATCATCTATTAATCAACAAGCTAGTTATACAAGAGGCTTACTAGGGACTCCTTGTTGTTTACATAACACACATGTATCAATGTTTCGGTTAATACAATTATAGCATGGTATGCAAACATTTATCATAAACACAAAGATATATTATAATAACCATTTTATTATTGCCTCTTGGGAATATCTCCAACATTAGGCTCCCGACCCGCTGACGTGTCGGGCCCACGTCTCCTCGCCTCGCATTTCGTTGTGTCCGGCGTGCCCGGAGCATCTCCTGTGTAGCGGGGACGGGCTCGGGGCGCCGGACACCGTATTGTGTCGCGCCGGACAAAAAGAGGCTTTAGGGCACGCGACTGGGAACGTTTTTTCGTCCCGCGCGCCCCAAATCCCTTTGGGGACACTTTGGGGGACGCGACTGGAGATGCTCTTACAATCTATGATATACCTGAGGTGTCGGTTATTTGATCTGCAGATCGAGTTAGTAAAAAGTGACAGGAGATAAGATAATCCAACTAAGAGCATCTCCAGCCGTCTCCCCGACGAGGCCCCCGGCAGCCCTTTTTTTCCCTCCGGATGGCGTTATTGGTCCCAGCCGCGCCCTCGGCTCCTTGTTTTCCCCCGGATTTGGTCTTTAATCCATATGGAGAGCCCAGGCCATCCCCGGCTTCCCGAGGCCCGGTCGGGGACTCCGGACGAAACAAAAATGTGTGAAACGTCGAGCGGGCCCGCATTGTCGGCGACAGAACGGGTAGTTCCCTCATTTTATTTCGTTTTCCCTCCAAAATGCGCCGCATAGAACCATTTTCCCCGCCGAATTTTGGAGGAGCTACCACCATTCTCCCCCACAATTGCAACTCCTTCTCTTCCCTTCCACCACCATGTCGCCGAAGAAGCTCGCCGCCGATGGTGCGCCGATGGCGAGGAAGCCGCGGGTGCCAAAAGAGATGCCACCGGGAATGACAAATGCAATGTGGGCGGCGGATGTGGAGCGGCGGAGGAACGAAACTCGCGGGAGGGCGGAGAGGGAGAAGAAGCTTAACGCGAAGAAGGTGGCGGCGGCGGCGGACGAACAGGCGAGGCTGGTCTCCATAAACTTCTCCCAGCCGCGCGTCGGCCGATTCCACGGGCCATGGCCGACCCAAGGTACGATCGGATCTCCTTCCACCTTTTGTGGTGACCCGGCATACCACTACATGGTGTAGTATGCATGTCTGATATAAAACCAATGAAACACTGTTCCACTAGTATTATATCGCTCAGAGTGGTACAACAGAAACATATGCGGGTCCAAGGCATGTCTATAGAATTACACATAGA
The DNA here is from genome assembly GCF_022539505.1 of Lolium rigidum. NCBI lineage: Eukaryota > Viridiplantae > Streptophyta > Magnoliopsida > Poales > Poaceae > Lolium > Lolium rigidum. The sequence continues at coordinate 188,598,590 of NC_061513.1, read as the reverse complement.
CTCTGTTACATAAGATCATCACAGCCTCCTACTTTACAATGAGGTAAAACTTCAAATAAATTCCAGAAGAACGACTTGTATTCTAATCCTATCACGAACTCTATTTGTAGAGTATTTGACTAGCTATAGGGGCTATGAATAGATTCTAGCTAAATAGGAGCTAGGTTTAGGAAGCTAGTTCCTTTCTATTGCTAATCTAGATTTTCTCCTTGTTGGATGTGGTATCTGACTCCTCTGGCAGGGTCATGTCCCTTGAAGTAGTTATTGACTCCTCGGCCTTCGAGTTGCTTTGTAGATCCTCCTTCGATGCCTCCATATCTAAGCAGGGGATTTAAGAGTGGGATGAGTACGAGCGTACTCAACAAGTTCATTATAGGAAATAGGTGTTTAATGCACTAGCTACGGCATTAGACCAGAAAGTCTAATACCAATGCAGGTTTTCATAATCATTTCTTCAAAAGGTTGCTTTTATTCTGAAGAACTATGTCCATCAGCCTTCACCGGTTTACTAGAACTTCATGGAGTTCCTTTTCGGCAGCGTTCGCAGTTCCAAAACCCGGAACAGGGAGTGACTGGTCACGATTCATTACACTCTGCACAGGTGTGTTGCTTTACCCATAAGAGATCTTAACCTTGGTGCCAACCGGGCATATTCCCCGTCCACACTTCCTTTGGTGTGAGGCCCGGTATAAGGTCATAGCCAATTATATTCCTCCGCTACCTCGCACACCCACCCGTTGTTGCATACCCCGACCCTGGGTTCTCGCCGGTCCTCTTATACCAATTAAGGATGGACCGCGACCACGACGACAGTTTGGGACTCGTTAACCAAACTCCTTGGCCGGTAGCTGCAACCCATCATAGACCACTTACCGTGGGGAATTAGAATGGGATCCCCACCCCACCGCTTGCCCAACCTAGGTCAAGTGTCTACGGTAAGCGCATCCGTTGATGTACGAGAGGTGGAAATACAATTGACTATTCCGTCCCACTCCAGATCTTATGGTTAACACGAGTTTTACGGCACAAGAATCACTGGATGACATTTGTTGTTTAATCCTAGATGGATATAAACCCTTGCAATGGAACCTCCACCATATCAACACAAACCATGGTTCCATTGCCCACCACATAGTCATATTCATAGTTATGAAAATAGTATTTTTTATTTTTATGCAAGAGTGATAAGTATAGTACTTTGCAAGTAATTTGGTAAAAATACTCAAATGACATGAGCAAGCGATGAACTTGCCTTTCTTGACTGCAAGATTATGCAGGCAAGGTCTTCGATATGCAATAACTCCAAATTCTGAAATAGCATCATCGTCCGGTAAGGATGATGTTTAAAAGATTGGCAAGTATGCAATAATGCACAAGTATGAGATGCAATCTCTCTAAGCGTGACCTAACCCCGATGATTTAGGATCAGTGAGTTATAATGATTGGTTCAGGGTGTGTTGCACTTTTAGAGTGATTCACAAACAAGGTTCTTATTCAGGGTTGTGTTGTTTTAGAATCATAAGCAGGTGGTAAAATGCATAGTAATAATCATACACACCCAGGAATAGTAGTTGTATAATAAGTAAAGAGCAGTTGTCAATTTTAAGTATGATATTGCATGGTTGATGATTACTTATTATATATTTCAAAAGAATAACGTCTGAAGGACATGTTCTTGAATAAAGAACAAGTATGATAATGAGATTGGTGGGGTTCTATGGTTGACTATGGTTTCATCTAGTTTCTGGAGTAAGTATTAGATGGATCACAACCTAGTTGGATTCATCAACACCAAGGGCTTGTAAGGTTGAGTTAAGCCTAGGCATCCTAAGCAATTATTCATACAAGGTTGCTATCAAGATTGGTTCATCTTGTTGGTGATAGCTAGCTAGGGTTTATAGATCTTATTAGGTATAGTTGATGACTATTCTATATTCTCTTCAAAAGAATAACTTTTGAAGAACATACTTCTTAACTAATAAGAAGTATCTCAATTAGGGTTGACATGGTCTAGGTTTACTGTTGGTTCTATTAAGTAAGGAATAATTGGCTCCTAAATAGGATGGTGGATAAGTATCCAACACTAGTAGGGTTTAGTGGAATATGGTTAGGTAATGCTCAAGATTTGGCATAGTTGCTCCTGAGGTTCATCACATTGGTGTGATGCTAAATAGGAATGAATAGAGAGGATGGCTTTGGTAATAGGATCTAGGTTTTACACTAGGTTGACCCTACTTGATTATTTAGGTCTAATGAAGATGAACACAAGGGATACCCATATATTAGAGATCGGTCTACTACATTTTATGTGGCAAAGACAAGTATTTAGTTGCTACTATGGTTCTATGTTTTGAAAGAAGGTACCATGATCACATGTTCTAACCTAAGGTTAGGTTAGAAGCAATTTAGGGTTCACATGTAATAATGGAACTAGGGTTCCTAATGGAGTTAGGGTTTTAGGGTTTCTCATGAAATTATGAAATCACAATGTTCCTTTTATTGGAACTAGGGTTTGTTCATAATTACTACTTAGTTCTTGGTTAATAACTTCATTATGAAGTTGAGGTTATTAACAACTTTGAATTAAACATAAGATTGGATTTTGGCATTTTATTATTTTTAAACAATTAATAATTAGGGTAATTATTAAAGAGGGTTTAAATCTCTCTAATAATGATTTAACAAAATAACAAATAAATAAAATTAGGGTTGACATGGTCTAGCCTTTTCGATGTCATGTTCCATAAAAAGAACTGTGTCGTCGGCATATTGAAGAATGGGCAATCCGCCATCCACTAGATGGGGAACAACTCCTTCAATTTGACCTTCAGACTTTGCGCGTTTAATCATGATAGCGAGCATATCCGCCACTATGTTAAATAGCATTGGCGATAATGGATCACCTTGTCTTTGTCCCTTCTTGGTTTGAAAGTATGTACCAACATCGTCATTGACTTTAATGGCAACACATCCCCCGAGACAAAACTATGAATTAGAGCGCACCACTCTTCAGAAAAATCTTTCATTCTAAGAGTTTGTTGCAAGAAAGACCACTTCACCTTATCATAGGCTTTTTCAAAGTAAATCTTTAATAAAACCCCATTCAACTTCTTCTGATGTAGTTCGTGAAGTATTTCATGAAGGACAAGCACCCCATCCAGGATGTTACGCCCTTGCATAAAAGCTGTTTGTGAAGGTCGGACTACATGGTCAGCCACCGTGTTCAGCCTAATTGTGGCAACCTTAGTGAAAACTTTAAAGGTAACATTAAGGAGGCAGATAGGCTGATATTGTTGGATCCTTTCTGCTTAATTAACCTTAGGTAGTAAAATAATCTCACCAAAGTTTAGGCGAAACAACTCTAGTTGTCCAACATGAAGATCAGTGAACAAATCTACAAGATCGGACTTGACGACATCCCAAAAAGACTGATAAACTCAGAAGGGAAGCCATCAAGACCCGAGGCTTTGTTGTGTTCCATTTGGAAAACCTCCTTTCTTATCTAGTCCTCGGAATAAGACGCGGTAAGAAAGTTATTTTCCTCATCAGAAACTTGGGGAACATCATCTGTTCTAGACTCATCCAGGGAGAAGTTTCTTTCCACTGGTGCGTCGAACATACCTTTATAGTAATTTGTAATATACGACTTAAGTTGATCATGGCCTTCAATCGTGCCCTCTTCTTGTACCAGAGAACGAATAAGTTTCTTCCTATGTCTGCTATTAGCAACACAATGGAAGTATCGTGTATTCGAATCTCCTTCAAGAATGAATTGAGCTTTAGATCATTGGTACCATTTAAGCTCCTCTTCGTATAGAACATTCATCCTTGATAAATCAAAATTGATCAGAATGTCGGAGCTTTCCTCTGTTTCACCGGAGGCGGGAGTAAAACAATTGGCCTTAGAACTTTTTCCTCCCACTATTGATCAGATGTACCTAGCTAGTATATAGAGTACTAGGGGTGTGTTTCCTCCGTTCTAAGTTATTCTCCTGCTAGCTAGGATAGTGGACGGAGGGGGAAACTCATATCCGCAACTAGTTCACTACAAGAAAAGTTGCCATGACCAACGAACTGAAAGTTGCATCGTAGTTGCTAATGCACCAACCCCGAGGAGTTTTGCTCTCTTCGTGGTGCATGTCAAAAAAAAATCTCGTTTTGAGGCCATCTAGCCTGATTTAAACGTGAAACACATCGCGTATGGTGGCCTGGGACGTGGTGCATCATGAATTATCGGGTGTGCCGGCCGAGTCAACGCAAATCCGCACCGTCCAAGGATGTAGGGCCCAGATGGCAGCGTCTCTAGCGATGTTTTTTTCTCAATCGTGCTATCTCGTTCACGTTCTCCGATCGAGCAGTTTATGCGGCAGGCTCATGGGACCCGTATGTCATCCTCTATGTATAATCAAGCTTCTTTTCTTGGAGTTATTTTTTGCACCTGATATTTGGTCGCTTGCCTTTTTTATTTCGATCCTATGTCGCCTTGGAAACGTTGAGACCGCTGATGTAAAATGGGACCCGCATGTCATCCTCTATGAGCAATAAACCTTTCCTTTCTTGGAGTTATTTTTAGCACCTCATATTTGGTCACATGCCTTTTTCTTTCGATCCCGTGCCGTCTTAGAAACGTTGAGACCGCTGCTGCAAAATGGGATCCGCATGTCATCCTCTATGTACAATAAAAGTTTCTTTTCTTGGATTATTTTTTGCTCCTGATATTTCGTCACTTGCCTTTTTCTTCCGATCTCATGCCGCCTCCAAAACATTGAGTAAGCTGCTGGCTCATGGGACATGCATGTCATCCTCTATGTACAATAAAAGTTTCTTTTCATGAATTATTTTTGGCACCTGATATTTGTTCACTTGACTTTTTCTTTCGATCTCATGCCGCCTTTCAAACATTGAGACCGCTGCTGCAAAATGGGACCCATATGTCATCCTGTATGTACAATAAAAGTTTCTTTTCATGGATTATTTTTGGCTACTGATATTTGATCACTTGCCTTTTTTCGATCTCATGCCGCTTTCGAAACGTTGAGGAACCTACTGGCTCATGGAACCCGCATGTCATCCTCTATGCACAATAAAAGTTTCTTTTCTTGGATTTTTTCACCCTCTGATTTTTGGCTATTTCCTTTTTATTTCGATCCCGTGCCGCCTTGGAAACCTTGAGACCGCTTCTGCAAAATGGGGCCCTCATGTCATCCTCTATGAACAATAATTTTTTTCTTTCTTGGAGTTATTTTTGACCCCTTATTTCTAGCTACTTCCTTTTTCTTTTGATTCCGTGCCGCCTTGAAAACGTTGAGACCGTTGCTGCAAAATGGGACCAACATGTCATCCTCTATTTACAATAAAGTTTCTTTTCTTGGATTATTTTTGGCTCCTAATATTTGGTCACTTGCTTTTTTTCTTTCGATCTCATGCCGTCTTTGAAATGTTGAGGACGCTGCTGGCTCATGGGTCCCACATGTCAGCCTCTATGAACAATAAACCTTTTCTTTCTTGGAGTTATTTTGACACCTAATTTCTGGAAAATTTGACTTTTTCTTTCGATCCCCTACCGCCTTTGAAACATTGAGGACGCCGCTGGCTTATTCGTCCCACATGTCAGCCTCTATGAACAATAAACCTTTCCTTTGTTGGATTTATTTTTGGCCTCTAATTTTTGGCTATTTTCCTTTTTCTTTCGATCCCCTGCCGCCTTTAAAACATTGAGGCCGCTCCTGCAGAATGGGACCCATATGTCATCATCTATGTACAATATACGTTTTCTTTCATGGATAGTTTTTGGCCTCTGATTTCTAGCAAATTGACTTTTTTTGGATCCCCTGGCGCCTTGTAAAGGTTGAGGCGACTGCTGGCTCATGGGACCCATACGTCAGCCTCTATGTGCAATAAACCTTTTCTTTCTTGGATTATTTTTGGCCCTTGATTTGGCTACATGGATTTTTCTTTCGATCCCCTGCCGCCTTTGAAACGTGAGCCCGCTGCTGCAAAATAGGTCCCACGTGCCAACCTCTCTGAATGGTAAATTTTCTTTTCTTGAATTTTCTTTAAACCCATGATTTCCTGCCTACTTGACTTTTTTTTCCGACGCTATTCCGCCTTCTTGACGTGACAGAATGATGAGTCCCTAGTGTCAGCCTCTAGGTACAAGAAAGGTGTGATATCTCGATTATTTTTTACCATTGATATTGCGGGATATTTACATTTTTTATCCCCTCCGTTTAATTTTGACCTTGTTATAACTTTGAGGGACGCTGACATTGCTGGCTGAAGGGTCCCGTATGTCAGCCTCCTTGTACGAGAAACTTGAGATGTCTTGATTTTTTTACCCATGATATTGCAGGATACTTGCCTTTTTTCAATCCCTTCCGTTTGATTTTACATTTTAAAAGTTGAGGGACGCTGCTGGCTGATTGGTCCCTAATGTTAGCCTCCCTGTACAAGAAACGTGCGATATCTTGATTATTTTGCAGATAATAAACCGTGTATTTCGCTTTGAGCTATTGCAAACGGATTAATTAAATCTTTCTTTTTACATAAACAAACTATATGTTGAATCTCCTTATTTTTTTGTTTTTACAAAGCATAGGACTTTTTTGTTTTGGAGTTGGCTAAAATTGCACGAGTCAAAAGACGTCCAGCAGGATAGTTCGAAGGCCTAGATGGCCAGATGCAGCCCCAATTGAAATATTTGTCACTCCCTTTTTTTGGCGCCAACAGTTTTGCCAATCCTCGTTGGAATCAGAGAAGGGCATGATACTTCAAATCAAGAAGGTTGCAATCCTCTTTCTGCAAAGGTTGTATTTATAGATAGCTAAGGTGGATTTGAATCAACCGTGGTTCAGGCAGCTCAGGTAAGCCTTCTTGCACTGATTAATGGAAGTTGTGTATAGCAAGATCAAGACATGTGGCTTGGTGTAATGAATCTATCTAAATCATGTTGTGGGTTCAATCTGCTAGTTCTCTAACGCCTCAGCCAAAATACAAATTAAGTTTTTTTTTCTAAAACGGAAATGCAAATTAAGATGAATACAAACATTAGTTGTCATAATAGCTAATCATACATACATACTTGCTAAGAGCAAAAGCTTGCCACAGTTTTACCACCTATACAGTTAATTAGCAGTTCAGATAAGATAACTTATATAACTATAACTAAAAATGCATTTGCTATGGGCTCATGGGACAACGGAACTAGACAGCCAGGAACTTCATGATCAGCATGTCGCAGTGGCATTGACAGATCTTGACCTTGAACTTTGATCCAATGTGAAGTTTGCCACCGTCAAAGAACCTTTTCCACCTGAAAGTAACAGCCAAGCGGCCATCTGTGGGACTGACGGAGTACCATCCCTCCACGGTGAGGCCTTCACTCTTTGTGACGAGGGATATCTTGCCCCTTCGGCTGACATTGAGATTCTTGAAGATACTTTTATGAAATTTCTAATTCAAAGCAAGAGATACCACCAAAAATTACTCAATGGCACTAATGCACTTAACCATGTGAGACTTTGAGCAGAGAAGACATCAAGATAAGAGCAAACATAGCCTTCAGATGCTGTCATATACTCACAAACATAGCCTTCAGATGCGTCCTAGTTACCACACGGGTGGCTATTGCTATGACCTCAGACCTCGGTGATTTGGCTGGGGCAGGTGCAGGAGCCTGGGATGGTACACGAGTTGGTGCTGATGCAGAAACCTGCTGGGCAGGAGCAGTAAATGAGGCCTCTAGAAGAACTGGTGCTGATGTAGGAGCTTGCTGGGCAGGTGTAGTATACGGGGATGATACGTTGCAAACGTATCTATAATTTTTGATGCTCCATGCTTGTTTTACACCAATTTCTTATGTTTTGTTTACACTTCGTGGAAATTATATGCATTTCCCGGGACTAACCTATTGACAAGATGCCACTATGCCAGTTCCTATTTTCTGTTGTTTTGTATTTCAGAAAATTTGTACAGGAAATACTCTCGGAATTGGACGAAATAAATGCCAAACCTCCTATTTTTTCCAACACGAGGACGGAGTCCAAAGCAGAGACGGAGGAGGGCACCAGAGGAGGCACACCTGCCCTTGGCGCGACCCACGCCCTGGCCGCGCCTAGGGTTGGTGTGGGGCCCCCTGGCGCCCATCGACCTCGCCCTTCCGCCTATAAGAAGCCTCCCGACGCGAAAAACCTAAATAATCTAACCTCCATCCACGAAAAGTTTCGTAGCTCCGCCGCCATCACAACCAAGTTTCGGGGGACATAAGTCTTTGTTCCGGCACCCTATGTGGTCTATCTCTCTCCCATGATATGATCTTTCTGTGATCATGAGCTTTGTAATCTAGTTGAATAAGTATATGTCAGCTCATCTGTACCTTCTAGTTGTAGTCGAAAGAAAAAAACTACAAATTTTTTTATATATGCACAACACGGGAACTTTATACACACTTATATATTACCAAAGTAGGATGTGTCCATGCTAAGAACTGGAGAAAAATGAGAGCATCAAGTCAAACAAACACAACCTGAAGTTTCTTCTGAGCAGATTTATAGTACACAGAACAGGGCTGATGAATTCCATTGAAATGTAGTGGTGGGACTACTGGTAAGAGAAAAAGGAGAATCAAGTCTAAAGATAGCATGAACCTTCTTTTAAGAAGATTTGCAGTACCCGCAAAGAATTGCAAGCGTGAAGTTCTTTGATTAATTTATCGACTTGCATAATAAATAATTCTTGACTGTCACAACACCAAACGGTGACAAACATATACTATTATTAAGCACAGAACAAAAGGATGCATTTCTCAGAATTCAAAATAACTACATTTATGCTCCCTAAATAGTGTGGAAGATCTTATAGCCATATATTGTTCCCATGTCTTAAACTGCTCTGTATAGGGAGTAATATGATATAAGGTGGATTAATTGTAAGTCCATTCATACGTGTAACTAAGTAGATTAATCATCTAAACCAATACCTCGTGGTCAAAGAAATAATGAGATCCAATTCATGTAGGTGTTGCTTTGTTTCTTGGTCCCTATACTCACAAATGTGTGCAACACACACAAAAACTTTGCAAAAAGGATGTTTTCCATGATACTTGATCGGTGACCTGAATATAAATATTATCTTTCAGTACATATATCAATATATTCAAGCAGGAGTCGAAAAGAGAATATATAGAATACATAAAGCAGAAGAACATGTTGGTGTAGGCTGAAGAAAGAGGAATGCAGAGTATGTTGAGACGAAAACAGGCAGAGGAGAGAAGAACATTAAGATGCACAGTTGCTAAAAGGAGAAATTGGGAAGACTTTTGAGTAAATTTACAATCACATGAGAAAGTGTTTTAAGGGGTGGAGTGCAAATGTGAATGCAGAGATTAAGAGAACAAAGGAAGAACTGTTGACATATAGTAATCTGAAACCTTTTCAATGAAATGAAACGCAAAGGTCCTTTGCGTTTTCTCGAAAAAAAAATTATAAACATGTTCTAGTTGCTAATCCGTGAAAGTATTGATTTTACATAGTATTATATTCCGAAGAAAATTAAGAAAATCTACTTAATCATGTTCATATATGTCACTAAAGGTGGTAAAAAGATTAGTAGATGGAGAACTTATAGGCAGTATTACCTCCCAAAGGAAACTGAGAAAATCTACTTAGCACCACTCAAAAAATAATGTACTTAGTATCACTGGAGATGGTAAAAGGATTAGTAGTTGGAAACCTTATATGCAGGGAAAATGAAAAATAAGTATAGATAGATTAGATAAATTTGAGTATGAATGACATAAAGAACCATATTGGTCGCTAATAATCTGAAGTTCCCAGTGCGTTTTGCTTCGGTAAAAATTCCTATGCATACAAATTATCCATCATTTTTTATAGTGTTCTAATGGGAACCGCCGAATTTGTCGAACATGTATAACTAATTCAATAACTCAAGATGGATCAAACCAAAGAGTTTACACCTGGTCTGCACTGAAGTAATAGGCTGCTCTTGTAAAATCACGATTTGCATCAAATTTGAGGCCCATGCGACAATTATGCTCCACCTCCAAAATGCGTCCCTTGAAACAACATAGTGCAGAGGGTTCATTATAAACTCCTGCAGGGTAGGCAACCGAGAAAAATAAGAGGTACGCAATGATAATCAAACACGAGGTAGAGGCTATGTAGCAAATATAATCAAAGGACCAGATCGGAGGAAAACCTGACCGTAACTTCGCCAGGGGAATTAACTGAACTGCATTAGCTTAATTGATCCGGTGACAACGGCAGCGCTGGCCACATCTGCAACACCATGGTTTATAATCTCGGAGAGGCTCACGAGAAATGTAGGATGAACCAGCGACATGGACATGAGTTGGATGGAGGCGGCGTCATCGGAGCCCACCGCCCAGCAGATGCAGTTCAAGAACAACCTCATCGCTTCTGGGACAGACCATGTGCCCAGACCAGCGCGACGGCCTCCGAAGAATCCAACAGGCAAATTTGATCCCAGCCTTGAAAAACGGCGTTGCTGGGTTGGTAAACACAAAATCCGGTGAATCCACATCAGAATCGTAGACGCACCCCACGCCTCCACCAACGTCCATCCTCGGCCGCCATGGATAAGAGAGAGCAGAGAAACAAGAACGAAGAAGAAGAATTTTCAAAAGAAAAACCAGAACAGGAAGATAACAGAATTACGACAAGAAAAGATCCACGCTGCGCAGCCATCGTTCGGAGTGGCACGCCGGCGGCGAGAGAGCAGCAAAGGAAAACCAGGGGGCGAACCGCCTTCTCTGCAACGAATTCGACGCCTGTAACACCCCAACTTTTGCAACCTTGTTTAGTTGACCAAAGTGCAAAAATCAGGGGGAACGAAAACTTTTTAAGATTTTGTTGTGTTGGCATAATTTTGATTGAAATGCTTGTCTGACTTTGTTTGATGAGTGATGGTTGTTGAATAGTGCTAAGTGAATTATCTCAACCTACATCTTCGAGTCTCAAGAAATACACTCATGCTATGGCCCCTCTTGTATTACTTTAATCTACTCTCTTCAAAATTATTTAAACTTTTTGACACAACATACAACCTCTTTTGTTTTGTCTTTTGACTCAAAGTCTTAATTAAAAAGGTCTTGATAAAAATATTTTCTTTAAATTGGCTATGGGAATTGAGATCATAGTATCACAATAGGGGTTTCTAAAATTGTTGTTGACACAAAGTATTTGCCAAATGTCATACCCCTACTTGGCGTGACTTTCAAATTTTATAAAAGCTTTTATATGCAGTTTTGATTTCCAAAAGTAAAATGGGGTGATCCATATTTTATTCTAATTCGACTTTGGATCATACCACTCTTGTAAAAACCCTTTTTCATCTCAAAGGTTTCAATTAAACTTTATATCTATTTCGAATAAAATAAGGGCCATAGACACCAGAAATAATTAGAGGACTATTTGATCTGTGATCAAGTATCCTTGGCATTTTCCTTGCCACTAATATGTCCATTTATCTATCATTTAACATTCTCACTTCATCTAGTCATGATCTTGTTAGATGACCTTTGGCCAACGAATGATTAATCTCCAATTGTATCTCAACCTCTCCAAGATCATCCAACTCTATGTTAGACAACATTCTTGATCTAACCATCTCATGTCTTGCACACCTTCTTTTTATCATCTTATCTAGATCCCACTCTTTGAGCCCTATCCTTAAGAGGTTAAAACAAAACATCATCTTTTAAAAAATAATGCTCCAAATTTTCAAATTTGGGTTTCCCTCCAAGTGAACCAAGCCCTATTTAATTTCTTCTCTCTTTCTAACTACAAAATTGTTCCTAGTTTTTATTAAACCTTTTCAAAACACTTTCTCAAATAAAATTAGGAAATGCATTTGTTTTGTTTTATCAAGCATTTTCCTTTCTCCTTTATATATTTTTTTTTTACTCATTTTCCTCAATCTCTTTTCTATACCTAAAAATGCATGTAATGGTACATGCACCACTTCTTGTATTTCTGGGTATCCTAAAAACGTGAGAAAAATCTTCTACGAATGGTTATGCAAATAGACCTAGTTTAGCTCAAAATTTTATCTTTTGGTTTTCGAAAATTTAATTGTTAACTCTTGGACATCAAATGTACCTCTCTGGTCCATCTAACATCACCAACTCCTCTTCCGATCCTTTATCACATGTGGATGTTTGGGGTTACTTCATTTGACTTTACAAACCAACTCTTGTGATCATCACATGCATTAACCATTTCCCCTAACTCTTTTTGCTCTTAACCACATAGGGTATTCCCTTAACTAGCACGATATTAAACCTCTCCTTCACTTAGCCTTGGTCGATCAGCGTCATCGTGTGGCCTGGTTACCTTGCTCTCTTGGGTAGGCAAAGAAATGGCCGGCCATGCCAACCATCGTGGCATGCATGGTCTTGTGATCTTTCTTCTTTTACCCTCTCTATCCCTCTACACCTCTCTTTATAATAATCACCCACCAGCAGTTCTTTGCAACCTGGTCGATCGGTGTTGTCCATTGGACAAATAAGTTTGTCTCCATTTGCTTGGAATGAAGGTGATCCGGCCATGCCTTGGCTGATTCTTATGAGGCAAATCTCTCCAATCTCTCTCAACCAGTGGACATCCCTGAGACCTGAGCTCACCCGCACCATTACCTAAACTGGAAACCATACGAGCTTGCTCCAGCTCCCTCCCTCTCTATTTTGCATGTGAACACCGATGGCATGTTGCATGTTTAAGTTGAGCATATCTGCCCAAGCCACCCAGCCGGTACCCTCCCCGCTACGTCCCTGAACGAAACCAACCATGCCTTTGTCCTCGTCGTCTTGCTCCTGGCTGAAAACGGCCGCGTTCTGGGAGCCGACGCGTCATCGAACACGTGGTGGGCGCGAGATCGTCGTCCTCCTTCCGAGCCGTCCGGCCACCTTTCAGACCGTGCTCTCGCCATAGACTTGGCCTCCCATGCACTGATGCACATAAGCCTAGGCGCACGCGCGTCCCTCCTCTCTGGTCTCGACCCCAGCCTTTGCGTCGTACCTCACGAACCGTCACATCTTGCCCCAGAGACGCCAGCCTGCGGTCGAGCACCTCTCATGGGTCCTATCCCTGTCCCTCCACTGAGCCAACCTACGAGCCCTAGCCTCTCCACGCTCGCCTGGACGACCGTGACATCTCTGGTCATCCTTGTCGTCTTCCTTTGTCTCCTCTGATCGTCCCTTGCACCGCCATGCTTGCCCAATGACCGCTCCAGCTCGCCCCCATGACCTCTCATCGTTGAGCACCGGCATAGCCCACTATAACTAGAGCCGGAGCGCTCCCTCTCCCGTTTTCTTCACACCATTACCCTGCTTGCCACCCTCCTGTTTCGTCCTCCTCTCGAACCGAAGGAGAAAACCGAGCCTGAGCTCGTCGGTCTGCAACATGTCATGGACGTGAGATGGCGTCGTCTTCGAGGTCGTCCCGGTCGTTTCCGCCCTCGACGCGGAAGCTAGCTCTCCGTCGGTGTTCACTCGACGAGCCGAGGCGCCCGCCGTAGGGACGCCGGCATCCCGCTTCTGTCGCCGGCGCCGTCGTCAACGTGAAGCTCATCCGCGCCAAGACGCTGCGTCGCGACGACCTCCACGCGAGTCGCCGCAAATTCTGCGACGTCACTCGTCGCCCTCCGTCCCTCTCTACCCTCCCCCTCTGCCCCCTTCTTCCTTTAGCAAGTCTTTCCTGATCGAACGGTCTCCTTTTCGTGTTCAGGTAGAACCGCCAGGCTCGCTGCAGCGATCGTTCATGGCGGAGTTCACCATCATCAAGACGACCACAGGCAACGCCATCGACAAGGAGCTTGCATGCATGCTCTTGAGGATCTCCTGCACGTCCCGGACCCCTCCGTCACGTCTGCTGCCTCCCCTCCGTCTTCCCGAGCCAAGCCCCTGCGACCACTATCCTCCGTCAACGTCGACTTCTTCGACAGCATCGTGAACCTTGCAGCCATCCGACTCGTCGTCTGCGCGTCTGCGTCGTCCCGGAGTCACGAAGCGCGCGTCTCCGAGCTGCCGCGTTGCTCCATCCTCCGCCACCACCGCGTCTCCTCTGTCGCCTCCAAGACTCGCGGTGAGCTTTCTGACCATCTCCATCTTGCCTCCATCGCTAGGTCGCGGCCTTGCGGTCGTTTGGTCGTGGTGAGCGATGGGAATCATCTCGGCCAGATAGATCTTCATCCAAGCGATGCATGACTATTTGCTTTGCTGTTAGTTGCTAGTGTGCAAGGCCCATGGTCAGGATATTTGCCTATTTTCCCTCCCGCATCGTGGATAACGCATTGGGCTGGTCCGCTCTGGATTTTCGCTGATCTCCTCAAATCGACCCATTCTTGTTTTTTTTAGGAATTCCATAGAAGACTTGCCAGATCTGATGCTGAGAAATAAATTCTCCATATATTCTGTGTTGCTCTAAATCCGTAGATCTAAAATTCCTAGTGTAGCCCAGTAAGTTATCTATCTTCTGAAACTATTTTGAAACCAAGATCTTCTACGAGTCGCTCTCAGTAATTCGTATGGCAAAGTCATGCAGTAGCAATTTAAATTCAATATAAAAAGTTTTAGAGAACTTTCGTGAGTAAACCAAATTTGGTGGCGTCTTGTATGGAAATACCAACATTTTGGCATTGGTGGTATTGCACGCCCCTGCATAAAATTCAAACTAACCAGAAAACTAAATCTGCTCAATCATGGATTTGGAAAATTATTTGGAGAGTTCAAAAGTAATTTTTTTGATTGAAACCAATTTTACCAGAACCAATGCACGTTGCTGTTCAACATATACAGAACCCAAATCTTCATCAGCACCTTAGAATATCTGTGCCTTTTAACTCTGAAATGTTCCCTTTCTGCAGTAAAACGTTTATTAAAAATAATCACAAGTCTAAAATTATGGAATCCAAGTTCTCTGTTTGAATAACTATCCACTGGTATAGGGTTTGTTTGCTGGAGTTGTATTGAGTTATTTGAGCAAAATAAACTAGTTATAAGTTTTCCGACCTTGCAAAAATGCTTAAAAATAATATATAGAAGTTTTTGAAGCCAAACCAAGTTGGTTGAACTCTCTCAGATTATACTCTACCTGTAGGTATAAACTTACCCACTGTTTTGGTACTAAGAGTTTTGGCTAGTTATTTAGGGTTCTAGGCATATTTGCTACTAGGAAATTGAGTTGCTTTTGTTTAAATGTGAGAAATAAATTACCTAGCATTATGTGAGCTTATGATTACCTTGTAGTGTTTCTCTAGTTATATTTTACTTGTCTGTAAAATTGCTTGTGTGTTGTTTGGCTTGTATGTTGATTGTGTGTCTTTTATTTTGCGATGTTAGAATGCGAACGCTATCGGAAAAGGAAAGGATCTTGGTGAGGATTTCGAAGAGGAATGAAAAGCAGATGGTTCATGAAGATGAAGTCCAGG
The DNA here is from genome assembly GCF_022539505.1 of Lolium rigidum. Classification (NCBI taxonomy): domain Eukaryota; kingdom Viridiplantae; phylum Streptophyta; class Magnoliopsida; order Poales; family Poaceae; genus Lolium; species Lolium rigidum. Next base: position 188,583,125 of record NC_061513.1, on the reverse strand, counting down.
GACAAATAGCCAACCAAGGCAAGCCACCTCTTGATGCATATCTCATCCTAATTATCTTACTCTTGCATAATTAGCACTTTTATAAATTGCATTGTTTATTTATTTATGTGGGTGGTTCTTGTCACCAGGAGTTTTTATTATTCCACCCTTACGGGTGCAGCCCTCGTTGATACCTACTAAACAAATACATGTTATTGATATGGTGCTTAACACCCTATCCTTCTTGTCGCCGGTTTTCAAGAAAAGCTGGACTATAGGCTGGGAGCCCTTTTGAAAAAGGTTTGAGAAAAAGTTTTCAAGAAAAGAAATTGTTCGAAAACCTTGGAATGGGGTAGCCCTGCCCAAGTGGAAATTTTATGAAAAGGTTTTGAGAAAAATGGTGCTGAAGGAAAAATGAGGAACTTCTATTTTCGAAAACCTTTGTTGACTACGTACACAACCGGACCTAGCCAGTACAACCACATTACCCTTTAGTGGGACGGGCGTAGCGTAGTAGTTTGTCTCGCCTTAGTTTGGGTCCCGCAAGTGTAGTGGCAGTCCGACCATGGACGCTTCGACCGGGGTTCTTCCCATGAGAAGGGACGCAACCTATTTGCCTTTTTAGGTACGCGGGGTACAACCTATGAGCTCCCATTGAAAGATGCCTAAGTGGTTGGGTGGCATTCCGGAGGGTCGGGTGTCGGGGACTTTGCAACTCCTGGGTAAACGGCATCCCGGACTCTGGTGTTGGGAGGTACAACTCATTCGGCATGTCTTAGGCTAAGGCGAGCAAGCGAAAAACTACGATCGGTTATCCGAGCCTCGCGTTTTGACGCGTGGTGAACCAGGGATGATCCCGGCGGATTTATCGGATCTTGTGGGGAAAGTGTACAACCTCTGCAGAGTGTAAATCTATTCGAATAGCCGTGTCCGCGGTTATGGACGTGGGAAAGGCGGTGCGGAGTATCAAAGAGAGTTTTTATTTTACAAAAGTGTTTTCCAAAAGGTTTTGGAAGAGTACCTGGGAGGTACGGAAAAATACCAGTGGGACTGGTGGGAATGTACCTGGGAGGTACGGTGGAAAGTTGAAAGAGTTGTTTTGGCCATATGAGATGGCCGGTAAGGAAACTGGGTCACCCTTACCTATTAGTCTTCAAAAGAAAACTTGTTTTCAAAAAGGTTTTCAACAAAGTTATAGAGGTGTCATATTCTCGAGAGAAACTATCTCTCACTCCTTGTAACCTTAGAATAGTGCCTATTCCTTGCTACTGCCAAATTGCATATCCTTTACTTCTCTCTAAGGTGGTTTGCGAGTACAATTCATAATGTACTCATGGCTTTGTCCCTGGCTATCTACTTGGCCAGACTTGGTGGAATTCGACAAATGAAGAAGGAGTTCACGACGTCTATGCGAGCTAGGAACGTCTTCCCAGTCAGTTGCCTGTAGGGTTATGGCATGAATTGGGCCATGCGAACACTTTCGTCTGAAGTATTTCCGCTGTGTGATTATTGATCTCCTGCCATTGCGGCTCTTATGTAAGTATTGGTCATGTGACCTGTTGTAATCTTTTTTTATTCGGTACTGTAATGGATGATGTATTTGATACCAGTTCGGTTATGCTTTCACGACACACTGATGTTGGGATCGTGAATGTGTATGCATAACGGGTGTTTCGGACAGCTAGTCCGGGGCCCCACATCGCCCGCTAGGCAGCGTCCCTCGCGCCGGCGGTCAGGCCAATCCATCCATCTGTAGGCGACGAACAGAACAACGAAGAATGGTTACCGCCGCTCGACTTCCCCAAGTTGGTGAGATCCTTGGGGGGGGGGGGAGCCGTCGATCTTGAGCGGTTGAATTGGCATCCTCCCTCTCTGCTCTTATAGCGCGTCATCGTCGCCCAGAGCAGCGCGCCACCGTCGGCCAGGAGCAGCGCGCGGACGCAGGCCAACACAAACCGATTGGGTAGGCAAGAGATCAAGCAGGAAGATGCTGGTGAAATTTGGTGGAGAAGACGGTGAGGGTCGGTGGAAAAATAGAGATATAGCGAGGAGATTTTTTTTTAGTGGAATCGCGAGGAGATATGGAGAAGGTATGCGTCGAGTCATCGGCGCCGCTTTGACCATCGAAACATCCGAGCAACACTAACAGAACTGGCCTACCACTTCCTGAAAAGGCCGGCAGCTACGGCCACACTGGCGGCCCATCGAAACATCCGGTCTCCAAACACCAAGAAGGAAAGTAGGCCCTAAAAATCGTAGAGAGCACCGAAATCGTACACAATAAAAAACCGACAGATGGACGTGGTCATGACCGCATTAAACCTCAGCTAAGGTCAAAATTCTACTAAAAATTGAAGCTGTTTAGGTTTAATATAGTAGTTATGAAGTGAATGAAGTGATTCGAAGCAATGGTAAAGACAATGACTAAACAACTGAATCATATAGCAAAGACTTTTCATGAATAGTACTTTCAAGACAAGCATCGGTGAGACTTGCATAGGAGTTAACTCATAAAGCAATAAATTCTTAGTAGAAAGTTTTGAAGCAACACAAAGGAAGATATAAGTTTTAGTGGTTGCTTTCAACTTCAACATGTATATCTCATGGATAATTGTCAACACAAAGTAATATGATGAATGCAAATAAGCAAGTATGTAGGAATCACTGCACACAGTTGACACAAGTGTTTGCTTCTAAGATAGAAAGAAGTGGGTAAACTGACTCAACATAAAGTAAAAGAATGGCCCTTCGCAGAGGGAAGCATGGATTACTATTTTTATGCTAGAGCTTTTATTTTGAAAACATAGAAACAATTTTGTCAACGGTAGTAATAATTCATATGTGTTATGCATAATACATCTTATAAGTTGCAAGTCTCATGCATAGAATACCAATAGTGCCTGCACCTTGTCCTAATTAGCTTGGATTAACACGGATTATCATTGCATAACATATGTTTCAACCAAGTGTCACAAAGGGGTACCTCTATGCCGCCTGTACAAAGGTCCAAGGAGATAAATCGCATTTGATTTCTCATTTTTAATAGATCTCAACCATGGACATCCATACCGGGACAACATAGAAAACAGATAATGGACTCCTCTTTTAATGCTTAAGCATTCAACAGATAATATTCTCATAAGAGATTGAGGATTAGTGTCCAAACTGAAACTCCCACCATGATTCATGACTTTAGTTGGCGGCCCAATGTTCTTCTCTAACAATATGCATACTCAAACCATTTGATCATGAAAATCGCCCTTACTTCAGACAAGACGAACATGCATAGCAACTCACATGATATCCAACAAAGGTGTAATAGTTGATGGTGTCCCCGTAAACATGGTTACCGCTCAACAAGCAACTTATAAGAAATAAGATACATAGCAACATATTCAATACCACAATAGTTTTTAAGGCTATTTTCCCATGAGCTATGTATTGCAAAGACAAAGAATGAAATTTTAAGGTAGCACTCAAGTAATTTACTTTGGAATGGCAGAGAAATACCACATAGTAGGTAGGTATGGTGGACACAAATGGCATAAGTTTTGGCTCAAGGATTTGGATGCACGAGAAGTATTTCCCCTCAGTACAAGACTTTGGCTCGCAAGGTTGTTTGAAGCAAACACAAGTATGAACCGGTACAGCAAAACTTACATAAGAACATATTGCAAGCATTATAAGACTCTACACTGTCTTCCTTGTTGTTCAAACACTTCACCAGAAAATATCTACACCTTAGAGAGACCAATCATGCAAACCAAATTTCAACAAGCTCTACAGTAGTTCTTCATTAATGGGTGCAAAGTACATGATGCAAGAGCTTAAACATGATCTATTTGAGCACAACAATTGCCAAGTATCAAATTATTCAAGACAATATACCAATTACCACATGAAGCATTTTTTGTTTCCAACCATATAACAATGAACGAAGCAGTTTCAACCTTCGTCATGAACATTAAAAGTAAAGCTAAGAACACCAGTGTTCATATGAAACAGCGGAGCGTGTCTTTCTCCCACACAAAGAATGCTAGGATCCGAGTTTATTCAAACAAAAACAAAATTAAAAGCAAACAGACGCTCCAAGTAAAGCACATAAGATGTGACTGAATAAAAATATAGTTTCACTAGAGGTGACCTGATAAGTTGTCGATGAAGAAGGGGATGCCTTGGGCATCCCCAAGCTTAGATGCTTGAGTCTTCTTGAAATATGCAGGGATGAACCACGGGGGCATCCCCAAGCTTAGACTTTTCACTCTTCTTGATCATATTATATCATCCTTCTCTCTTGATCCTTGAAAACTTCCTCCACACCAAACTCAAAACAAACTCATTAGATGGTTGCATAATCAAAAATTCCCATATTCAGAGGTGACATAATCATTCTTAACACTTCTGGACATTGCACAAAGCTACTGAAAGTTAATGGAACAAAGAAATCCATGCAACTTAGCAAAAGAGGCAATGCGAGATAAAAGGCAGAATCTGTCAAAACAGAGCAGTCCGTAAAGAAGAATTTTTCAGAGGCACTTAACAGGCTCAGATGAAAAAGCTCAAATTGAATGAAAGTTGCGCACATATCTTTGGATCACGCACGTAAATTGGCAGATTTTTCTGAGTTACCTACAGACGGGGCTGCTCAATTTCGTGACGAGTAAGAAATCTGTTTCTACGCGAGTAATCCAAATCTAGTATCAACCCTACTATCAAAGACTTTACTTGGCACAACAATGCAATAAAATAAATATAAGAAGAGGTTGCTACAGTAGTAACAACTTCCAAGACTCAACAAAACAGTAATAAAAACATACATGGGTTATCTCCCAAGAAGTGCTTTTCTTTAACGCCTTTCAGCTAGGCGCAGAAAGTGTGAATCAAGTATTATCGAGAGATGAAGCATCAACATTATAATTTTCCTTACAAACACAACTTGTTGCAGAGGGTACCTTAGATGCTCCATTATCTAAATTTCCCATAGTGGTACTAAGGGTTTTATCAATTTTAGGTTTATAATAATTCTTTGGCTTAGGCACCTTAGAGACATACATGAATTTTTGCTCCTTGCCCACATAAGCTTTCTCCTTAATAAGAGAAGAAAAAGTTGAACCCAATGTTCCCATAGCTTCTTCAAGTTTACCAATCCTATGGGTTTGATTATAATGGATAGCACAAGTTTCTAAAATAGCAATTCTTTCATTAATTCCTCCTAGGGATTTATCAAGTTTATCAGTATTATCAAGTAATATTCCCAGTTTAGTCTCAACACTTGGAAGATTTTTCTCTATGGCTTCCAACTTTTTCATGACATCCTCAAGAGATATTTCAATTTTAGTTTCATTAACAGGTGGTATTCCAACTAGGCTCTCAATGATGCAACTAGCTTCTAAAGCAAGAGTACCTAGGAAATTACCCCCCGAAAGAGTATCAAGAACATACCTATTCCAGCTAGATATACCAACATAAAAGTTCCTAAGTAGGATAATAGTGGAGTGTTTCTTAGTGCACCTATGATGAGCATCACTAATTCTATACCAAGCATCTTTAAAACTTTCTCCCCCTTGTTGCTTAAAAGAACGAACTTCAACTTCAGGATTACTCATTTTAGCAACAGTAAACAAAGCAAACTAGATAAGGTAAAGTAAAACAAGTAACTAATTTTTTTTGTGTTTTTGATATAGGAAGCAAACAAGACAGTAAATAAAGTAATGCAAGTAACTAATTTTTTTTGTGTTGTTGATATAAAGAAAGCAAACAAAGCAGAAAGTAAAGTAAAGTAAAGCAAGACAATAACGAAGTAAAGAGATTGGATGTGAGAGACTCCCCTTGCAGCGTGTCTTGATCTCCCCGGCAACGGCGCCAGAAAAAGAGCTTGATAACGCGTGAAGCACACGTCCGTTGGGAACCCCAAGAGGAAGGTGTGATGCGTACAGCGAGCAAGTTTTCCCTCGGTATGAAACCAAGGTTATCGAACCGGTAGGAGATGAAGGCCACGTGAAGGTTGTTGGCGGAGGAGTGTAGTGCGGCGCAACACCAGGGATTCCAGCGCCAACGTGGAACCTGCACAACACAATCAAAATACTTTGCCCCAACTTAACAGTGAGGTTGTCAATCTCACCGGCTTGCTGTAAACAAAGGATTAAACGTATGGTGTGGAGAATGATGTTTGCTTGTAGAGAACAACAGAGAACAGAGATTGCAGTAGATTGTATTTCAGATGTAAAAGAATGGACCGGGGTCCACGGTTCACTAGTGGTGTCTCTCCGATAAGAAATAACATGTTGGGTGAACAAATTACAGTTGGGCAATTGACAAATAGAGATGCATACATATCATGATAATTACTATGAGATTTAATCAGGGCATTACGACAAAGTACATAGACCGCTATCCAGCATGCATCTATGCCTAAAAAGTCCACCTTCGGGTTAGCATCCGCACCCCTTCCGAGTATTAAGTTGCAAACAACGGACAATTGCATTAAGTATGGTGCGTAATGTAATCAACACAAATATCGTTAGACAAAGCATTGATGTTTTATCCCTAGTGGCAACAAGACATCCACAACCTTAGAACTTTCACGTCACTGTCCCAGCATTCAATGGAGGCATGAACCCACTATCGAGCATAAATACTCCCTCTTGGAGTCACAAGTATCAACTTGGCCGAGCCTCTACTAGCAACGGAGAGCATGCAAGAACATAAATAACATATATATGATAGATTGATAATCAACTTGACATAGTATTCAATATTCATCGGATCCCAACAAACACAACATGTAGCATTACAAATAGATGATCTTGATCATGATAGGCAGCTCACAAGATCTAACATGATAGCACAATGAGGAGAAGACAACCATCTAGCTACTGCTATGGACCCATAGTCCAAGGATGAACTACTCACACATCAGTCCGGAGGCGGGCATGGTGATGTAGAGCCCTCCGGTGAAGATTCCCCTCTCCGGCAGGGTGCCGGAGGCGATCTCCTGAATCCCCCGAGATGGGATTGGCGGCGGCGGCGTCTCTGGAAGTATTTCCGTATCGTGGCTCTCGGTAATAGGGTTTTCGCGACGGAGAGTTAAGTAGGCGGAAGGGCAGGGTCGGTGGAAGCACGAGGGCCCCATACCATAGGGCGGCGCGGGCCCCACCCAGGCCGCGCGGCCCTGTGGTGTCGACGCCTCGTCGCCCCACCTCGTATCCTCTTCGGTCTTCTGGAAGCTCCGTGGATAAATAAGACCCTGAGCGATGATTTCGTCCAATTCCGAGAATATTTCCTTTGTAGGATTTCTGAAACCAAAAACAGCAGAAAACAGCAACCGGCTCTTCGGCATCTCGTTAATAGGTTAGTGCCGGAAAATGCATATAAATGATGTAAAGTATGTATAAAACATGTGAGTATTGTCATAAAAGTAGCATGGAACATAAGAAATTATGGATACGTTTGAGACGTATCAGCCTCTTCTTACCATTCATACATATGCAGCAAGTGCAATACATGTCCAGGTTGTGACCTTCCTGAGCTCTTACAAACCCCGTAAAGTGTTGAACACCATTTATATATGAAGGGGAAGATAAGTGTACATGCAGTATCCAAGTTATGTACATTTGTTTAATTATGAGATACGAGTGGTTGATGATTAATTTAAGGCGAAGTAGGAAATGTATATCCATCGAGTACAAAACTATACTATATGATTATGCATTTCAGCAATCTTGTCGAGTATAAAACTAAAAATGCCCATCGACATTTTAGCAAACAGATTGAGTACAAAACTCTACCATGGCATTACAGCAAACTAACGAATCGAGTGCAGGATTGACTATATATGCCCACACAAACGAACAAATTGATCGAGGACAAATCAAGCGGAAAACTATAAAGTGCCAATTAGTTCGAGCATACTGACGGATTTTTTTAGCAGCATCAAGAAAATACAAATGTTAGGCCGTCTTTCCCGATGCATGATTGAGCTAGAGATAGCAGCCCTACCGTGGATCAACTTGACCGCCAGTGCGTCTCGAGAAGAACGACGGGGAGGGAAAGCTTCTTCGCACGGAAGGGGAGGAGAAGCTCTTCGCACGGATGGTGATAAGTTGTGTTGGGGTGGGTGGGGGTTCATGCGGCCGGGCCGCCGGGGTGATAATTAAGGGCGGTAGGTGGTGTTTAATGGAGTTGCGTGTTTAATTTGCCGTGCACAAGGTTGAGGAATAGGCGGTTCCGTTTGCAGCGCGCACAATTCAAACTATCACGCGCATGTAGTTCAAATTCGCCCTATTTTCATTAAATCGACATAAATCATGTGAGTGGGGGGAAATTAGCAAGGTTGCTTGAAAATTAGTAAAACTTAGGAATTATCATTTAAATATGCTCTATTTGTGTGAAAATCGGGGTGTGGAGGCATGTTAAGCTGTTTTATTTGTACTTTCTCCACTAGAACTCCCATTTTATGTACTTTGGATGATAAAAAATCATTTGTACATAAATTTTGACAACACCATTTGCAAAATTGTTTTACCTGCCAAGATGCACCCATCCACCAAATATGGGGCAAAATTTATCACATTCTAGCTATGTATATATATATGGCACACACACACATATATGGCCATGTATATGGCCTTGCTAATAGCTGGGTGGCCGGTCATACGTGTGGCTTAATTGAATCCAAATAATGTGTTCATACATAGTATATTAAGCCATATATAAGCAAGTCCTCGGGTATTAGCAGCCAGCTAGCTAGCATATATAGATAGCTAGAGAGCTTAATTTTGTTTGTGTCAAAACCTAAGATTTTGTTAGCGGTGAATTAATTAATTAAAGGGAGAGGTTTGTGCACACATTAATTAGAGAGGGACCCTTTAATTTTGCGCAAGTTTTCCACTAATTAGCTAGAGAGCAGGGTTTAATTAGGCCATGTTTAGGGGTTATGTGTGTTATAATAGAGATTAACTAGTGCACATTTAGAGGACCCCCCTGCTTTATGCGCAAGCAGTGTAGTTTGAATCCCAAGCAGAACTAATATGCACACATGAGATATGTATGCCATATTCAAGTTTAATTAGATATGTGCTAATGGAAACTAGCTACTAGTGTGCACACATTAATTTATAGTAGACGAGCCCCTAGCTAGCTTGATGCGCAAGTGTTGGACAATTAATCTAGCTAGCTAACTAGTTTTTGAATCCCAAGAAATATATATTAATAATGTGTGTTCATACATGCATGATAGGCCATATATTAAGTGGGTTAATTTAGGGGGTTTGTGCAAGTTTTTCCCTAATTGTTGGATTTTTGTGTTCACTCATTTTCTTCGGTTATTTTAGGGTTTAATTACTAGATAGCGGGGTTTCATTAATAATAATTAAGCTAGGTTTTTTTAAAACTTTTAACAGTAGGAAAGGCTCCTACTGCTTTATATTAAATAAAAGGAATCCCAACAGAAAACCAGGGAGTTACTTCTTTGGTTACGTACAGATGCCTTTGGCTAGAAAGAAAATGAAACTAGAGTTTGGAGTACACCAAGTTTGAACTACAAGCTAGAAATAAGTGTAGTAATAAAGGGGTGTACCCCCTCTTTTGTTCTATGAACTAATAAACCAAGCCAGGTTTGTTGGGTCGTTATATATATATATATATATATATATATATATATATATATATATATATATATATATATATATATATATGTGTGTGTGTTTGTGTGTGTGTGTGTGTGTGTGTGTGTGTGTTTTAATTATGGTTTAGGGTTTTAGCAAGGGTTTAGGGCCGGTTTAGTGTTAATGGAAACTAGCACTATACAATGCACATTTAGAGAGGACCCGCCCCCCTGCTTGATGCGTAAGCAGTGTCGGTGGCCATCTCTAGCTAGCTAGCTAGTTAATTTGAATCCCAATATAATTAATGTTCATACATGAGAGATATCCCATGCGCATATATATATATATATATATATATATATATATATATAGGGTTGCACTATTCCGCAACCGGTGCTCAGAATATTATTTTGAGCACCGTCCGGCCTTATAGGTGAACGTCATGCGAGTGGATAAAAACAGGGTCCGAACCACCTGATCCCCATCGTGCCCACAGACTTGAAAATTAACCAGCGCCCCAAGTCCCCAACCACCCCCGATCTGCCGGCGGCTGGTGCCTCCACCCCGTGCTCCTGCCTGCTTGCCGGGGCGCCATCCGGCCTTCCCGCCGCCGACCGACGCGCCAACCTGGAGCTCCCGCTGCTGCCGACCGGTTCTCCTACCTCGCGGCCCTGCCATCCACCGGGATCCCTACCCGACGCTCGCGCCGCCGGCCAGGTCTCCTACCACTCGCTCTCGCCGCCGGCTTTGGCCCATACCCTGCGTCCCGCGCCGGCCGGTGCCCGCCTCTTCCCCTGCCACAACGCTCCACCGGCGAGCCTCTCCACTTGCTCGTGGTTGGCCGGCGGCCATGGCCCCATCCCTTTCCGTGACTCGCGCTCGGCCGGCCTGCCTGCTACACTACGCGGGGCTGCAGCTGGTCTCCCTAGCTCAATCTCGCGAGCCGCCTCCGGCCAACTCGACCCGGCCAAACAGCTACACTGGCAGCCTCTAGTGACCTCTCACGACTCAACTCGAACTGTTACGCCATGTACGACTGAATTTCTCAACTTCGCGATTGGCCTGTAATCCGGGTGTGCAGTGCTGCAGGTGATCTACTGTATCGAATGGTCGTACACCACCTCGTCAGGAACCAAGCATTCTCAAGGGCCAGGTTGCTGCCCCTGTGCTCGATCGCGTCCACCACAGGAAGAGGAGAGAAGGCGCCCTGCGTTGGTAAAGAACACCCAGGTCAGGCCATAGTGAATTGTAGAAAAATGACGGATGAGTGGTTGGATCTCTAAGTTCGGTTGTTTTTGTATCGCAATGAGAGATGTCATTGTTTCAGGAAGTACAGTTCAGCGGCACTATAGAATATACACTGTAAGAAGTACAACCTTATCACACAGGATATACACGATGTTTGTATTCGGAAGTGCAACTGTTCCTGCCGGAAGTACCATTAGTTTGCTGTCACGAAAGTTCCTGATTCCATTAGAAAATTAATTAACTGTCAGCAGCGCACATGACTGAACCGGAAAGTAGACTGATTCTACATGGGAAGTAGTTCAAAAAATAAAAATCAAGATGCTTACGTAGTCAATTACAGTTTGGTGAAGTCAAGACTAATTTTGAAAATTCACCCCCACCCCCACGAACGCATCCGTCGTCGTCAACGGCCAGCCCGGCCGCTGCCGGCGAGCCCCTCCGCCGCTGGTCCTGCCCAACCCTCCGCTCCACTGCGCCAGCCATCCCCTCGACGAATCCAGGACCTGCCGCCGGCCACACCTACCGTCGGCTTGGAGGCCCTGGCGCCTCCGACTGATTACCGCCGCTCCGCCACCTAGTCGAAGAATTGCGGGGAAATCATTTGGTGCCCCGTCTCTCCAAAAACAGCGTCGGGCAGTTCAACCTCATAGCACGAGAAGTGCAAGCGCGTGTCACCGGGTTGTTCGATACCCTGGAGCCGCGCTCCAAGTCATCATCGTTGCGCCTCCGCTGCAACCTGCTGCCGGCAGGATCCACTAGTGCCCCTCCATCGCCGAGTTCCTACGCGTCGCTCTGCCCACCCCAAACCTGCGCACCAACGGACTCTGCCCGCATGCGGCCACCCTAACCCGCAAGCCGCCGGCCCTAGCCTATGCACCGCTACCCCTCTTCCCCGCATCCATCATCAGCAAGATCCACTTGTCATAGGAAGTACAAGAAAACCGACAAAATTCAAATGTAGAAAAAAGAAAATAATCACGTGATTCACGAGGAAGTTCAAATACTTGACGATGAGATGTATAACCATTTGACACGAGCAGTACATCTACTTAATATAGGAAGTACAAAAAAACAAAAAAACAAATTTAGAAAATAAAAATTAATCTCATCATCCACGAGGAAGTTGAAATGCTTGATGATGAGAAGTACAATCATTTGACACTATCAGTACAACCACTTAGTATAGGAAGCACAAGAAAACCGACAAAATCCAAATGTAGAAAAAAAATCTCGCCATCCGCAAGTAGGTTCAAATACTTGACGATGAGAAGTACAACCGTTCGTCACGAGGAGTACAAACTCTTATTATAGGAAGTACAACAAAGCCGACAAAAATCCAAATGAAGAAAAAAAATCCCATCATCCGCGAGAAATTTCAAATACTTGACGATGAGAAGTACAACCATTCGACACGAGCAGTACAAGCACTTATTATAGGAAGTACAAGGAAACCGACAAAATCAAATTGTAGTAAAAAATGAAATAATCTCTTCACCCCCGAGGAAGTTCAAATAGTTGATTACGAGAAGGACAACCATTCGACACGAGCAGTACAAGCACCTATTATAGGAAGTACAAGAAAAAACCGACAAAATGCAAATTTTCAAAAATGAAACAATCCCGTCACCCAAGATTAAGTTCAAATAGTTGACGGTGAGAAGTACAACCATTCGACACCAGCAGTACACCCACTTAATATAGGAAGTACAAAGAAAACCGACAAAATACAAACAAAGGAAAAAAACAAAATAATCCCGTCATCCGCGAGGAAGTACAAGGAGTTATTCTGAGAAGTACAAGCGGATACTACAGGAAGTACAAACGGTAATTACAGGAACTAAAAGTGTTCAAAGAAATACTCCTACATAAGTTCACATAGAAACGTTGTGAAGTTCAAAGATTAAGATCGAGAAAGTGCAGAATCTCGTAAATAGAATGTAGGGACCATCTAAAATTATCATTCCAAAACACACATGTTTCGTTTTTGTAAAACACACTTGTATCAAAACATTTCTGAGAAGTACAATCACGAAGATCAAGAAGTACACAGACATGTCGAGGGAAGTTCAGGTGTGCTTGGTTGTGCTGAGCATTTTGTGTGGTTGTGGACCTTAAACGGACACCGTATGAGAAACTTATAGTCATTTTACTGAACACTTCCGTGAAACAGCGCCGAGAAGTACCACCACATTTCCCTAGAAGTGCAAGTTCGTGTCGAGGGAAGTTCAATGCTCTGTTTTTACGGGGCGGAAATCTATTGTGCAAATGTCATCGATTTGATCACCAACCACTTCAATCATTGTCACCAAAAGCTTTATATAATAGATTATATGTCTAATTTCATTACCTACAATATTTTACAACATATAAATGTATCTAATCCACCAAATTCAAATCGTTAACACACAAAATATACCGGAAATATGATTTCAAACTTCTAAAATTACTTTTAAACCGTTCGGATTTGGCAAAAATGGTACATACGAAAAAGATGCGCCATTTTGACCCCTTTCCAACCGTATATCATTTGCATTGTTTAAATATATACCAGATGGAAATCATGTGGATAATCATTTGGTGCCCATCACATGAAACGGGCGGACAGTAATTCGAATTTTTCTCTTAAACTGTAAGGAATTAGAGAAATCATTTGGAATAAGAAAGTTGCGCCTAGTCCATAGCTTTCCAACGCCATATCATTTGCATCATTCCGACAAACGGTTGAAACATAGCATCCAAATTACTGTCCGCTCGTTTTTAAGTACGTCCGAATTTTGGTATTTTCAAAATTGTTCAAAAAGTGTGAGGATTTTGAAAAAACGTAAAACATGATAAAGTTGCGCAATTTTATTATCTATCCAACGGTATATCATTTGAACATTTTGGATAAACGACTCGAAAATCGAACTAAATGTTCGTTTTCTGGCCATATAGAAGCGTTTTCGTATTTTCAAAATTAAATTTAAACCGTGCATAATCTGCGAAAGTGGTGAACATGAAAAAGTTGCGGTTTTTCATTATCTATCCAGCGGTATATCATTTGCACACTTCCGCAAAATGGTTGACAAAATCTTAGTATAATCAGTAGCTCTGGCAAAAATGGGAAGTTCAGGTAAGTTCCGACAGAAAGGTCAACCCTCTTATCCAGGAAGTTCAACCTTGTGTCCAGAGAAGTTCAAGTCGGTGCTCAGAATATTATTCTGCAACTGGTTGCAGAATAGTGCTGGTATATATATATATATGTATATGCAAAATAGTGGGCTACCCGCATGGCTAGCTATGCATGCTCTTACAGCCGTTTGATTCACTATAGTGAGCATGAAATCCCTGACCGGGAGCACTTTATTTTAACGGAAGGCCCTAACGTCGTTGTAGGGAGAGCACCATCTACCAGTCTGTCACACCACGTTATGGAAATGTCATTTCTATAGCCAACCTTGATGGGAAATTGTATTGCTATTTTACAAGTAAAACTGCACGCCAACTTATGTGCATGACCATCGTTCCTACTAAAATATTAGTCAAGGCACACACATATTTAGTCGGGCACCTGTGGTGTGGTGCTGATGCTTATGGGGTGCCTCAATCCTGCATCCATGCCGTATTGCAGATGCTCGGTTGAAGAAATTATCCTAGCAATAGCACAGCAAAGTTCAATGAATATAGATTAGACATATTTCATTGACGAAGCGAGGTTAAATGTGAATCCTTTCGGCACCGCTAGTTGATTAGCAAGCAGCTGGATTAGTTATGCCACCATTCTTCTTCCATGGCTGGTGGGTGCGCTGTGGTCGGCTGCTGCTGGCGATATTGCTTGCACGCGGCACAAGGAGAAGAAGGGGCAGCGGTTGCCTGACGCGGAACCAAAGGAAGCAGGGTTGCGAGCTGCGCCGCGTTGCTCGAGACGGTCGTGCGTTGGTGCAGTCCGTGCGGCGAAGGCGGAAGGGCGTGGAGGCGAGGCGTCGGAGCGTCATGCAAGGTGCAGTGGCAGGCGGGAGCAAAGCATCGGGCTGCAAGGGCGTCCGCGCTGGCGACGGGATGCAGTGGGCGATGGTGCAAAGAGCGGGAATCTGGTGGTACTTGGCAGCTGCGCTGCATCTCGCTCATGCGTGCGGGAATGGTGAGGGGCCAAGGACGAAGGGGAGGCGCTGGAGGAGCGGACTGCCGGAACGCCAGGACTAGCTTCAGCAATGCTCGCGTCACATAGTCCAGTGCCTCGTCCGCGAGCTGCTTCTGGATTTCAATTTGGCCTTCTATGCCTGGCGTGGGCCAGCGTCGCTATGCCCTTATTTTCTTGTTCTTGCTGTGTTAATGCTATGCGTTTATGGTAGATGCATGTCCTCGTATTTGGGAGAAAGAAATCCAGTCGCGAGTTGTCCATCCTTGCGTCTCACATGTCCCATATCATCCTTTACCATCTCAATGGCCAAACAAAGAATCTAGCAAGTGGACGAGGAGGTCGCTACTCCACTGGACAAGAAAATTGCATATGTCTGACCATCAAAATTGCACATGACTTAGACAAGCAAAACTGCATACGAGATGAGCATCAAAATTGCATCTGACGTGGACCAGAATTACAAATCAATGAACGGACGTCGAGAAAGTATGCACATGAAAAAAGGATAGCAACCAACACTGTCGGTTAGAAATATTATGTGATTTTATATTTTAATTTACTAGACTGTTTCGGAACAGAGTAGCCACGGACATCTGGTCGGTACAGCGAAAGAGAGCAACCAGTTACAAACACATGCCAAAACGAACGGCCGCGGCTGCAACTTCCTTCCTGACGACAGCTCCCTCCCTGACAATATGAAGGGAAAGGTGGTGCTCTACGAGATATCCTACCGCGCCAAGACGCACTGTCAATCAAAGTGCAATTGCGATGGTCCAAGTGAAAGATCAGCACAACAACCTAGCAATCGAACCAACACAAAAACATGTCCATATCACATGCAGTTCTGGCGCACGGTGCAGGCACGCCTAACAATTGAACTTGCATTTTCTGTGGATAATGGAAACGGCCACAGCTAGCTTTGCCCATGCACTTTGCATGTCTGTTCCTCGGAAACATGCTCTGTACAAGGAAATGGAGCTCTGTACAAGGAAATGGAGGAAGCAGTTTCAGCGAATGCCAGCTAGAAATGCAAAAACGAATGACATGCAGAAATGTCAAAACGAGCGCCAGCCAGAACTGCCAACACGAATTCCAGTGCGAAATGCCAAAATGAATGCCAGTAAGAAATGCCAAAACAAACGCAGTTCAGACTGTATTATCATTTATATTGCAACTACATGTGTACTAAAAAGTGTAGCATATTGTTTTTTGCTTTTGAACGAACTGTCGTTTTATGCGAACTCCCGTATGTATTACCGTCTATATTGCAATTACAGCTAGCAGCACTTGAGCAGCCCAACGTCTCCAAACAGGGAAGTAGCAGCCGTTAAGTTCATTTCTTTGCCAGCCATGGGAATCTTGATCCCTTCATTTTTCTGCTCACTATATCGGATGGCCATGAAGGGGTGCATAGCTAGCCATGCGGGTAGCAAATCCGCGTTGATATATATATATATCGTGAAGCAATTTTTTTTTAGAACTTGTTGTGAATAAAATATAACTTTTTTATTTGTGTGCTATAATTAATCAAAACTAGATCGATCGAGTCCGCACACATTATTGGAGGCACCCGCCTTTGCGCACAAAGTGGTTTGGATTATCTTAGATATAGTGTAGGAACATACTCAAACCGATAAAGTATCGTATATACTTTCGTATGGTAGTATATTAGATATGGGTGTAACTACACCCAGGGGTAGGATATATATATATATATATATATATATATATATATATATATATATAGAGAGAGAGAGAGAGAGAGAGAGAGAGAGAGAGAGATATTGAAATCCCCACGAATGTTCAAATATACATATATATGCATGCATGGTAGGCCATGCATGCATATTAATTATATATATATATATATTGTGAGGCAAATTAAAGTGTGTTTTCATTCGAGAACTAGTTAAAATTCAAGTTAATTAATTTACCAGTGCTAATTATATAATTAATGAATCTCAGGAATGTTCATACATGATATAGGCCATATATATTAATTGGGGTTAATCTAGGGTTTACTAGCTATATATAGAGCAGGGATTTATTAGATCGGGTTATTAGCTTGGTGTTATGTGTTTTAAGTAGGGTTTGATTAACTAGGCTGGTTTTATAAATATGGTTTTGGGTTAATGTCACATTTTGAGGACCGCGAGGCCCTCGTGGCCTGCTTGATGCGCAATTAAGTGTCGTTGGCCTAGCTATCTTTTCGGTTTAGGGGTTAGGGTTTAATTACTAGCTTAGCTAGCAGGGGTTTAATTAATAATAAGCCAGGTTTGGGTCGTTATATATATATGTGTGTGTGTTTTAATTAGGGTTTAGGGTTTTAGCTAGGGTTTAGGGGTTAGTGTTAATGCAAACTAGTAGTAGTGCACATTTAGAGAGGACTCGACCCTCTGCTTGATGCACATAGCATATATCGCGAATCAAGTTTTTTTAGAATTTGTTGTGAATTAAAATACAACTTTTTTATTTGTGTGCTATATATAATTAATCAAAACTAGATCGATCGAGTGCGCACACATTATTAGAGGCACCCGCCTTTGTGCACAAATTGCATGTGTGTTGTTGGCCACCATCGATAAATATATATAGAGAGAGAGAGCTAGAGAGAGATTGAAATCCCCAAGAATGTTCATATATACATATATATATATGCATGCATGGTAGGCCATGCATGCATATTAATTGTGTATATATATATTGTGAGGCAAATTAAAGTTTGTTTTCATTCGAGAACTTGTCAAAATTCAAGTTAATAAATTTATCTGTGCTAATTATATAATTAATGAATCCCAATAGTGTTCGTACATGATATAGGCCATATATATTAATTGGGGTTAATCTAGGGTTTACTAGCTATAGAGCAGGGTTTTATTAGCTAGATTGGGTTATTAGCCAGGGCTTATGCATTTTAATTAGTGTTTAATTAGCTAGGGTTGGTTATATATATATGGTTTAGGGTTAATGGAAACTAGCTAGTGCACATTTAGAGGATCCCCCGGCCTGCTTGATGCGCAACTAAGTCTTGTTAGCATAGCTATGGGGTTTAGGGTTTATGGGTTAGGGTTTATTAGGGTTTAGGCCTGTTTAGGGTTTAGGGTTGAAGCGTAAGTTTTGTTGGCCTAGCTATCTAGTTTGAATCCCAAGAATTAATTAATGTTCATACTTGAGAGAACACTTGTCAAAACTCAAGTTTATCGGTGCTAATTAATGGAAACTAGCGCTAGCTCATGCACATTAATTAGAGGACCCAACCCATTTATATATGCGCTTATTTGCAAGTGTGGCCATCTTGTTTGAATCAGAAGAATGTTCATTCGTGATATATATAGCAAGGCCATATATATCGTGAATCAAGTTTTTTTGAGAACTTGTCAAAATTCAAGTTTATCGGTGCTAATTAATCAAAAGTACGTAGCTAGCTAGTGCATGCATATGCATTAATTAATTAGAGGACCTCTTGTAATTTGTGCACGTGTTGGCCATCTATATAGTTTAATTTGAACCCAAAGAATGTTCATATACACATGGTATATACATATTGCTACAGGCCATATATCGGGAAGCAAGTTTTTTTGACAACTCGTCGAAATATATATTCAAGTTTATCTGTGCTAAATGTACACTAGTGAACATATTTATAGAAGACCCCCCTTGATGCGCAATTGTTGGACATCTAGTTTGAATCCCATGAACGTTCATACACATGATAGGCCATACACTTTATCGATGCTATTCAAAACTACTACTGCACAAATTACAGGACCCCGACCCTTGCGCAATGTGTTTGACACCATCTATAGATTGAATCACAAGAATGTTTATACACATGTGGTAGGCCATATTATATTACGAAGCAAGTTTTTTCAAGAACTTGTCAAAATCCAAGTTTATCGGTGCCAATGGAATCTAGCCAGTGCACATTAATTAGAGGACGCCCCCGCCCTTTCGCAAGTGTTGGCCATCTATAAAGTTTAAATCCCAAAGATGTTCATATATGCATGATATAGGCCAACAATCGCGAAACAAGTTTCTTCAATAACTTGTCAAAATTCAAGCTTATCAGTGCTGATGGAAACTAGTGCACATTAGAGGACACCCATGCGCAAGTATTGGCCATCTATATATAGTTTGAATCCCAATAATATTCATACATGATAGGCCATATGTGTGAAGATTTTTTTTTTCCAGAACTTGTCAAGATTCAAATTTATCGGTGCTAATGGAAACTAGTGCACATTAGAGGACCCCCTTGCGCAAGTGTTGGCCATCTATGTATAGTTTGAATCCCAATAATGTTCATACATGATGGACCATATGTGAATCAATTTTTTTCCGAGAACTTGTCAAGATTCGAATTTATCGGTGCTAATGGAAACTAGTGCACACTAGAGGACCCCCTTGCGCAAGTATTGGCCATTACATATAGTTTAAATCCCAAAAATGTTCATACATGCTAGGCCATATGTGTGAAGGGATTTTTTTCCCGTGAACTTGTCAAAAGTCAAGTTTGTAGGTGCCAATGGAAACTAGTCCAAAAAATTACATAGAGGTCCAAAAGAACTAGACAATAACTAATAGGACCTGCAACTTTATAAAAAGGGCCCCAAAACATATAGAAGAATAGCCATTGAGTCCTTCTCGACCGCACATCAGAGCTCTGCTCCGCATCCTGGCCAGCAACTCCGTCGCCGGGGCGCACCACTTGGGACGGTGTCATCGGTAGTCGCCAGGAGAAGCAGAAGAAGGACCTCCGCAACGGCATATTGGCTCTGAGGAGGGCCGCTGAACGGCCAAGATGTGCACGGGCAAGACGGATGACGTTGTTGTATGTCCCGAGCTTGTGAACTCCTAGGAACGTCCGCAGCTTGACTTCCCCATCGGCCAGATCTGAAGCACTGACCAAAGCAAGCCTCACCGATAGAGCTAGCCATCACCTTGATGGCAGCAGATCGAGGTTTGGCCGCCAAGATCCGCCAGATCTGAGCCGCAACCGAGCTTTATTGGGGGAGGGAAAGGGGATGCAGTGATAGAATCACCGGCAACATCCGACTCCATCCTCTGGAGCGTCGCAGACAACAACAGCACCGCCACCGGTGACAAGGGATTAACTTGTCAATGCCTTCGGGTTAAAGGCTAGGGTTTAGTTAGAAGTAGAGGGCAAGTAGATCTCGAAGGTTTCAGCCGAAAAGTACTCGATGATTATGAAAACTAGGGTTTGTGAACAATGATTCGATGATCTCTTCGTCCCTCGACTCCCCCTTTATATAAGAGGCGGAGCCGAGG
>NC_061513.1:188460800-188562784 GCF_022539505.1 Lolium rigidum | reverse complement strand
GAAAAGAAAGTTGATTGTACATAGAGGATGACATGCGGGTCCCATGAGTCAGCAGCTTACCCACCGTTTCCAAGGCGGCCGGGGATCAAAAGAAAAAGGAAATAGCCAAAAATCAGAGGGTGAAAAAAAATAAAGAAAATAAACTTTTATAGCACATAGAGGATGACATACGGGTCCCATGAGCCAGCAGGTTCCTCAACGTTTCAAACGTGGCATGAGATCGAAAGAAAAAGGCAAGTGACCAAATATCAGGAGCCAAAAATAATTCAAGAAAAGAAAGTTGATTATACATAGAGGATGACATGCGGGTCCCATGAGTCAGGAGCTTACTCAACGTTTCCAAGGCGGCAGGGGGTCAAATGAAAAAGGAAATAGCCAAAAATCAGAGGGTGAAAAAAAATCCAAGAAAATAAACTTTTATAGCACATAGAGGATGACATGCGGGTCCCACGACCCAGCAGGTTCCTCAACGTTTCAAACGTGGCATGAGATCGAAAGAAAAAGGCAAGTGACCAAATATGAGGAGCCAAAAATAATTCAAGAAAAGAAAGTTTTATAGTACATAGAGGATGACATGCGGGTCCCATTTAGCGACAGCGGTATCACCGTTTGAGAGGCGGCGGGGATCAAAAGAAAAAGGAAATTGCCAAAAATCGGAGGGTGAAAAAAACCAAGAAAATGAACTTTTATAGTACATAGAGGATGACATGCGGGTCCCATGAGCTCGCGGAGTTCCTCAACGTTTCAAACGTGGCATGAGATCGAAAGAAAAAGGCAAGTGACCAAATATCGGGATCCAAAAATAATTCAACAAAAGAAACCCGATTGTACATAGAGGATGACATGCGGGTCCCATTTAGCGACGGCGGTATCACCGTTTGAGAGGCTGCACGGGATCGAAAGAAAAAGGCAAGTGACCAAATATGAGGAGCCAAAAATAATTCAAGAAAAGAAAGTTTTATAGTACATAGAGGATGACATGCAGGTCCCATTTAGCAGCAGCGGTATCACCGTTTGAGACGCGGCAGGGGATCGAAAGAAAAAGGCAAGTGCCCAAATATGAGGTGCCAAAAATAATTCAAGAAAAGAAAGTTTTATAGTACATAGAGGATGACATGCGGGTCCCATTTAGCAGCGGCGGTATCACCGTTTGAGAGGCGGCAGGGGATCGAAAGAAAAAGGCAAGTGACCAAATATGATGTGCCAAAAAAAACTCCAAGAAAAGAAAGTTGATTGCACATAGAGGATGACATGCGGGTCCCATTTAGCAACAGCGGTCTCAACGTTTCCAAGGCGGCAAGGGATCAAAAGAAAAAGGAAGTAGCCAGAAATCAGGGGGTCAAAAAAATCCAAGAATAGAAAGAATTTTGGTTCATAGAGGATGACATGCGGGACCCATGATCCTGCATCGTAAACGGCTCGATCGGAGAACGTTGAACGAGATGGCGCGATCGAGAAAAAAACAATGCCAGAGAGGCTGCCATCTGGGCCCTACATCCCTCGGCGGTGCGGATTTGCGTTGACTCGGCCGGCGAACCCGAGATTTCGAGATGCACCACGTCCCGGGCCACCAAACGCCACGTTTTGGCCATTTTCGTCGGGCTAGGTGGCCTCAAAAAACGAGAAAAAAAACGTTTTGACATGCACAACGGAGAGACCAAAAATCGTCGGCCATGGTCACCAGCAACCACGGCGCGACTTCAACTTCGTCGGCCATGGCAACTTTTCTTGTAGTGAACTATTGGCTGCTCGGGTTTATTTGATATTTATTTCAAAAGAATAACTTTTGAAGAACATGTTTAATAAAGAACATGAACTACTTTAAATAGAAGCTATGGCTTCTAGGGTTTACTATTGGATTCATTTAGTTCTCTAATAAGGACTAGTTGGTTCTTAGGTTGGAATGGGTCTATATGCAACAAGTATTGGCAGATCTATTGCTATGGTTTCTCATAAGAATTATATCAAAGGATGGTTATCAAGGTGGTTCCATAAGTTAGCTATTAGGGTTTACTATGGCTTCACATTTGCTTCACTAAGTAATCATTGATGGTTTCTAAGCTATGTGGCTTATTACTTCTTAAGTAGGGTTTAGTTGAATAGGAGCATGTGATGTGCATTACTACACAACAATAGGGTTTATCACTATGGTTCTACTAGGATATGATACTTGAGATTGATTCAATGGTGTGATACTAAGAATGATGGTTAATGGTGATACATGAGAGTAACAAGCTAGAGTTTGCACTTATGGGGCACTAGTGGATCACATGGGTATTGAATCAAAAATAAAGACATGAAATGATGGTCTCATGTGAATTGGTTTTATTTTAGTGGATCATGAGCATGCATTCCTTGGTTACTTATTAAGGTTCTACATGTCAGGTGAAGCTTATGTGATCACATGTGATAAACAACTAGGGTTTTAGAGTTAAAACAATTTGGGATGATCACATAAGATAATGGGGTCAAGTTCTTACTTATAGTAGAACTAGGGTTTCTAAATTATGCTACAATTCTTAAAATTAATAATTGGTACTAGAATTGAAG
This sequence comes from Lolium rigidum, assembly GCF_022539505.1. NCBI lineage: Eukaryota > Viridiplantae > Streptophyta > Magnoliopsida > Poales > Poaceae > Lolium > Lolium rigidum. The sequence continues at coordinate 188,560,234 of NC_061513.1, read as the reverse complement.
TTATTGATCACTTTAAACGAAGATTAATAATGGTTTTAACACTTTATGATCTTAGAAGATCTAATAATTAAGATAAATACTATTTAGGGTTTTATTTAGGAATTGGGGTTTTACATTGTTATTAGGTTTTAAAGTACTTAACTTGTTAACTAAAGATGTTTAAGTAAACAAGTTTTGAATTACCAAAATAATATTAACCTTTAGTATTTTCTTTCTTTGTTATTATTTAAAGAAAATAGTAAATGGTAATTTGCAAATTAGGGTTTATGAATTACCTCTAATATTTGAGTTGATGAAAATATGATAAAGAAAATTAATCTTAATATTTTATTTACTTAGTGATTAGATATTATTTGTTTTTTAAACTTAAATAATTATTGAATTAAAATTGTATTTATAATTAATGAAAATGCATAATTAACAAAGTTAAAAATAAATGAATTTTTATTTTGACACACGTTTATATTATATATTTTTATTGAATAGAGTTTATTTTGTGAGCATTTTGATTTATTACTTATATTTTTCTGAGTTGAAATGAATTTTATATGATTTTACAAAGTTTCAGTTATTTACTGGTTTTTAAAATATAAACTAAATTACTAATTACACCATGACTAAACCTACCCGCAGTGAATGACTAGTGGGCCAGTGGCCAGGTCAGCAGCCACGTTGGCTTGACCAAGTCAAAATCAATGTGGCCAGGGACACGGTGGCCGACGGGCAGACGTCGCCGGTGACGATGATTCCGGCCACGCGCGGATGGGCAACTGGTTCCATTCGAACCAATGCACCACGGGGAGTCTAAAGGTGGCGGCGCCGCTGGCTAATTGCCACCGGAGCTTGATCGATGGCGAGGCCGCGACGGCAACCCGTGCAGGTGAATGATGCAGCGACGCTACGAGATGCTATCGAGCAGGCCGAGCATACTAGGCGGTAGAGAAGCTCACCGTGAGCACGTAGGGCTTGACGGCGAGGCGGGAGGTGGTCTGGTTTGCCGTGATTGCCAGATGTCGATGACGTCTACGGGTGCTTCTATTATTGTAGACAGTGTTGGGCCTCCAAGAGCAGAGGTTTGTAGAACAGCAGCAAGTTTCCCTTAAGTGGATCACCCAAGGTTTATCGAACTCAGGGAGGAAGAGGTCAAAGATATCCCTCTCATGCAACCCTGCAACCACAAAGCAAGAAGTCTCTTGTGTCCCCAACACACCTAATAGGTGCACTAGTTCGGCGAAGAGATAGTGAAATACAAGTGGTATGAATGAATATGAGCAGTAGTACGGTGCCAGAAAAGTGCTTGCTGGCGTGCAGTTGATGGTAGTAATATTGCAGGAAGTAAAGATGTAGTAAAACAGTAAACAAGCAGCGATAACAGTATTTAGGAACAAGGCCTAGGGATCATACTTTCACTAGTGGACACTCTCAACATTGATCGCATAATAAATAACTCTTTCTCATATGTGCTACATACACTCTTTTGTTGGATGACAAACACCAGTCGTTGTGTAGGGCTACAAGAGCTCCCTCAAGCCGGAGTTAACAAGCGCCACAACATTCGGCATTCATATTTAAATAACCTTAGAGCACAATAGATCATTGCAAAATAAACCAAGAACTAACATAGCGCACACACTCGTCCACATTACACTATGAAGGAGGAATAGATCACATCAATACTATCATAATGATAATTAACTCCACAATCTACAAGAGATCATGATCATAGCCTACGACAAGAACTACACGGTGCACACACTAGTCACCTTTACACCATGCGGGAGGAATAGACTACTTTAATAACATCACATGAGTAGCACATAAACTAGTAGCGATACAAAGCTCATCATATGGATCTCAATCATGCAAAGCAACTCACGAGATCATTGTATTGGAGTACAGAGAGAGAGATTAACCACATAGCTACCGGTACAGCCCCGAGCCTCGATAGAGAACTACTCCCTCCTCATGGGAGACAGCAGCGTTGATGAAGATGGCGGTGGAGACGGCGGTGGAGATGGCTCCGGGGGCAATTCCCCGTCCCGGCGGCGTGCCGGAACAGAGACTTCTGTCCCCCGAATTGGAGTTTCGCGATGGCGGCGGCTCTGGAAGGTTTCTCGTATCGTGGTTTTTTCGTCTCGAGGTTTTAGGTCTGGGACCTTTATATAGGCGAAGAGGCGGCGTCAGAAGGTCGAAGGGGCGACGACACCATAGGGCCGCGCGGCCAGGGGGTGGGCCGCGCCACCCTATCATCTGGGGGCCCCGTGGCCCCCCTCTGGCGGCTCTCGGGTGTTCTGGATGCTTCCGGTGAAAATAGGAACACGGGCGTTGATTTCGTCCAATTCCGAGAATATTTCGTTACTAGGATTTACGAAACCAAAAACAGCGAGAAAACAGAGACCGGCACTTCGGCATCTTGTTAATAGGTTAGTTCCGGAAAATGCACGAATATGACATAAAGTGTGCATAAAACATGTAGATATCATCAATAATGTGGCATGGAACATAAGAAATTATCGATACGTCGGAGACGTATCAGCATCCCCAAGCTTAGTTCCTGCTCGTCCCGAGCGAGTAAACGATAACAAAGATAATTTCTGGAGTGACATGCCATCATAACCTTGATCATACTATTGTAAGCATATGTAATGAATGCAGCGATCAAAACAATGGTAATGACATGAGTAAACAACTGAATCATAAAGCAAAGACTTTTCATGAATAGTACTTCAAGACAAGCATCAATAAGTCTTGCATAAGAGTTAACTCATAAAGCAATAAATCAAAGTAAAGGTATTGAAGCAACACAAAGGAAGATTAAGTTTCAGCGGTTGCTTTCAACTTATAACATGTATATCTCATGGATATTGTCAACATAGAGTAATATAACAAGTGCAATATGCAAGTATGTAGGAATTAATGCACAGTTCACACAAGTGTTTGCTTCTTGAGGTGGAGAGAGATAGGTGAACTGACTCAACATAAAAGTAAAAAGAATGGTCCTTCAAAGAGGAAAGCATCGATTGCTATATTTGTGCTAGAGCTTTGGTTTTGAAAACATAAAGAGAGCATAAAAGTAAAATTTTGAGAGGTGTTTGTTGTTGTCAACCAATGGTAGTGGGCACTCTAACTACCTCATCAACCAGACTTTCAAGAGCGGCTCCCATGAAGGACGTTATCTCTACCAAGCAAGGTAGATCATCCCTCTTCTCTTTTGTTTACACATGTACTTTAGTTTAGTTTTTCTTTATTTATGGATGACACTCCTCCCAACCTTTTGCTTACACAAGCCATGGCTAACCGAATCCTCGGGTGCCTTCCAACATTCACATACCATGGAGGAGTGTCTATTTGCAAAATTAAGTTGCTTACTGATGAATCGAGCAAAACATGTGAAGAGAATTATTAATGAAAGTTAATTAATTGGGGCTGGGAACCCCATTGCCAGCTCTTTTTGCAAAATTATTGGATAAGCGGATGTGCCACTAGTCCATTGTGAAAGTCTGTCAAAAGTAAATGACAAGATCGAAAGATAAAACACCACATACTTCCTCATGAGCTATAAAACATTGACACAAATAAGAGGTGATAAATTTTGAATTATTTAAAGGTAGCACTCAAGCAATTTACTTTGGAATGGCGGAGAAATACCATGTAGTAGGTAGATATGGTGGACACAAATGGCATAGTGGTTGGCTCAAGGATTTTGGATGCATGAGAAGTATTCCCTCTCGATACAAGGTTTAGGCTAGCAAGGCTATTTGAAACAAACACAAGGATGAACCGGTGCAGCAAAACTCACATAAAAGACATAGTGAAAACATTATAAGACTATACACCGTCTTCCTTGTTGTTCAAAACTCAATACTAGATATTATCTAGACTTTAGAGAGACCAAATATGCAAACCAAATTTTAGCAAGCTCTATGTGTTTCTTCATTAATAGGTGCAAAGTATATGATGCAAGAGCTTAAACATGAGCACAACAATTGCCAAGTATCACATTATCCAAGATATTATAGCAAATACTACATGTATCATTTTCCAATTCCAACCATATAACAATTTAACGAAGCAGTTTCAACCTTCGCCATGAACATTAAAAGCTAAGAACACATGTGTTCATATGAACCAGCGGAGCGTGTCTCTCTCCCACACAAGCATTTATTCAAACAAAAACAAAAACAAAAACAAACAGACGCTCCAAGTACAATGACATAAGATGTAGAATAAAAATATAGTTTCAAGGGAGGAACCCGATAAATTTGTCGATGAAGAAGGGGATGCCTTGGGCATCCCCAAGCTTAGATGCTTGAGTATTCTTGAAATATGCAGGGATGAACCACGGGGCATCCCCAAGCTTAGACTCTTCACTCTTCTTGATCATAGTATATCATCCTCCTCTCTTGACCCTTGAAAACTTCCTTCACACCAAACTCGAAACAAACTCATTAGAGGGTTAGTGCATAATCAAAAACTCACATGTTCAGAGGTGACACAATCATTCTTAACACTTCTGGACATTGCCCAAAGCTACTGGAAGGTAATGGAACAAAGAAATCCACCCAACACAGCGAAAGAAGCAATGCGAAATAAAAGGCAGAATCTATCAAAACAGAATAGTCCGTAAAGACGAATTTTAAAAGGGCACCAGGCTTGCTCAGATGAAAATGCCCAAATTGAATGAAAGTTGCGTATGTATCTCAGGATCACTCACGTAAATTGGCATAATTTTCTGAGTTACCTACAGAGAATTAGACCCAGATTCGTGACAGCAAAGAAATCTGTTTCTGCGCAGTAATCCAAATCTAGTATCAACCTTGCTATCAACGACTTTACTTGGCACAACAAAACACAAAACTAAGATAAGGAGAGGTTGCTACAGTAGTAAACAACTTCCAAGACACAAATTTAAAACAAAGTACTGTAGCAAATAAACACATGGGTTATCTCCCAAGAAGTTCTTTCTTTATAGCCGTTAAGATGGGCTCAGCAGTTTTTATGATGCACTCGCAAGAAATAGTATTTGAAGCAAAAGAGAGCATCAAGAGGCAAATTAAAAACACATTTAAGTCTAACATGCTTCCTATGCATAGGAATCTTGTAAATAAGCAAGTTCATGAAGAGCAAAGTAACAAGCATAGGAAGATAAAACAAGTGTAGCTTCAAAAATTTCAGCATATAGATAGGCATTTTAGTAACCGGATGAAGCCTGGTGACCGGGTGTATACGTGAGCACGCGCTCAGAAGTTGACACGTGTCTAACGGCGTTAGTCCCCCCGTGAGGTGATATACTACTACTAAAAAACTGTTTCACCAAATTTGACCGGTCCTCACACCCCCACCTAATCCTCTCCCCAACGAGATTTTCTTCCGCGAGCTTCAGTCTTCCATGTCCCAAAAAATAGAAACGAACACAGTGGATCAAAAGAAGAAGAGCACAACCGGAGGTTAAATCAAAAGATGAGAACACACGGCTGATTAATCAAAAGAAGAAGAAGAGCTTCAGTCTTCCATCGACCAACGCATGCCCCTGCATCTGCTTCCTGCTCTTCCTCCTCCTCCTCCTCCTCGCCGCAACCTCTCGCCACCACTCCTCCCCCGCCACAAATCACGTCCTCAAGTTGACGCCGACCGCGCCCCCGTCCACGTCCCCTTCCTCCGGCAAGAACGAGCCGGGCAACTGCGAGGACCTGGAGGCCCTCGACGGCGCGGAGGCCAAGTGCGCCTACATCCTGTCGCACACGCCGTGCGCGCCGGCGGGGTACATCGACTACCTCCGCCTCTTCTACTGCGGCTTCGGCGCCGCGCCGGCGGCCGTCGGGTACGCGGCCTTCCTGCTCTGGCTCCTCGTCCTCTTCTACCTCCCGCGGCGGCGAAGGCGGGGCCGTGGTGGAGCTGAGCGGGTTCGTCCGCGACCTCTCGCTTCCTCTTCTTCGCGCTCTGCTTCCTCGTGGCCGTCCTCGCCACCGGCACGGTCACCGTCCGGGTCGCCGCGGCCTTCGTCTCCCTCTACGCCGCCTACGTCGTCCTCGTCCGGACCTCCCGGTGCTGCGCCGGCGCCGGCGCGGGCAAGCCGGACCTCGCCGAGCCGCTCCTCCTCGACGGCGACGCCCCCACCCTGCCGTCCCACTCCGCGAAGCCGACGGACCCGGCGAAAAAATCGCGTCTTCAACGCGTCCCCGCACGCGCTCACCATGCCGCTCTACCTCCCGCGGCGCCTGACCATCCCGGACATCGCGGGGCACCGCTGGCGCAAGCCCTACGCCGTGGCCTCCGCCGCGCTGGCGCCGGTCCTCGGCGCCACGACCTTCACCTCGCGCAGCGCCGCGGCGGCCTCGCTCGACCACGACCACGGCGTCGGCATCCTGCTCGCCTTCCTGGGCCTCCTCCTGGCGGCCCTCGCCGCGTCCACCACGGACGCCGGCTCCGCGCCCCGCAGCCGGCGTCACCGCGTGCCGTGGCTGGCCGTGGGGTTCCTGATGAGCGTGCTGTGGGCCTACACGCTGGCGCGGGAGCTAGTGGCGCTGCTGGTGGCCATCGGGTACATGGTGGGCGTGGACTCGGGCGTGCTGGGCGTCACGGTGCTGGCGTGGGGGGACTCGCTGGGGGACCTGGTCTCCAACGTCGCCATGGCCACGCACGCCGGGCCCGACGGTGCGCAGACGGCCGTGTCGGCCTGCTACGTCGGTCCGCTCTTCAACACGGTGGTGGGGCTCGGGCTGTCGCTCACGCGGCGGGGCGGCCGCGCCCTTCACGATCCGGCGGACGGGCGGTGTCGAGACGTGGCGTTCATTCGCGGTTCGATCCATCAAGCAGTTTCGGCGCTTTTTTTCGTAGACAAACTCGATTTGTTCATCCGTCTAGCACTCTAGCCCAACTCGTTTCCCTTTTTTTATTTAGTAGTTGATTATTGGGAAGTACTGAATGGTTACGGAGATTTTATTTATTAGCATATGGCTCCAAGAGATACTAATTAGCTTTATTCGGCTGATTCCGTTGGGGAGCTTTCGTTCCAAGAGATGATCCAAACCAGCACATAAAGCACTAAAAAACTCTGAACTATGATGTCCTCTAGCGGTTGCAGCCTAGCTCACTTCGCGTGGTCAACTAAGTAGATTCGACGCCGTGTGATGCCCGTTAACATCTCCCCATAAAGTGAGAATCTTAAAGCAAATGCAATGGCAACGGGCGCGTGCTCACGTATACACCCGGTCACAGAATCCACTCTCTTTTAGTAACATGAAAATTTCTACAACCATATTTTCCTCTCTCATAATAACTTTCAGTAGCAACATGAACAAACTCAACAATATAACTATCACATAAAGCATTCTTATCATGAGTCTCATGCATAAAATTATTACTCTTCACATAGGCATAATCAATTTTATTAGTTGTAGTGGGAGCAAATTCAACAAAGTAGCTATCATTATTATTCTCATCATCAAATATAGGAGGCAAAGTATCATCAAAGCAAATTTTCTCCTCAATGCTTGGGGCAATAAAAATATCATGCTCATCAAAGCAAGCTTCCCCAAGCTTAGAATTTTCCATAGCATTAGCAACAATAGTGTTCAAAGCATTCATACTGATAACATTCCCATTAGCACGCATAAGTTCCATGGGTTTTTTAATTCTCTCTTCAAACACATCATGTCCTAATTCAAGATAAAGTTCATAAAGATCTCTCATTGTGTTGTTTTCCATTAGGCCTAACTAGTGTAAACAAGAAACAAAAAGATGCAATTGCAGGATCTAAAGGAAATAGCTTCGAGTACTTACAACGGCGAAAATAGCTTAGTAGCCGAGATCCGGAGTGTGAGTACCTTTTACCTTTCCTCCCCGGCAATGGCGCCAGAAAATAGCTTGATGTCTACGGGTGCTTCTATTCTTGTAGACATTGTTGGGCCTCCAAGAGCAGAGGTTTGTAGAACAGCAGCAAGTTTCCCTTAAGTGGATCACCCAAGGTTTATCGAACTCGGGGAGGAAGAGGTCAAAGATATCCCTCTCATGCAACCCCGCAACCACAAAGCAAGAAGTCTCTTGTGTCCCCAACACACCTAATAGGTGCACTAGTTCGGCGAAGAGATAGTGAAATACAAGTGGTATGAATGAATATGAGCAGTAGTACGGTGCCGGAAAAGTGCTTGTCTGGCGTGCGATTGATGGTAGTAATATTGCAGGAAGTAAAGATGCGAGTAAAACAAGTAAACAAGCAGCGATAGCGATATTTAGGAACAAGGCCTAGGGATCATACTTTCACTAGTGGACACTCTCAACATTGATCGCATAATAAATAACTCTTTCTCATATGTGCTACATACACTCTTTTGTTGGATGACAAACACCAGTCGTTGTGTAGGGCTACAAGAGCTCCCTCAAGCCGGAGTTAACAAGCGCCACAACATTCGGCATTCATATTTAAATAACCTTAGAGCACAATAGATCATTGCAAAATAAACCAAGAACTAACATAGCGCACACACTCGTCCACATTACACTATGAAGGAGGAATAGATCACATCAATACTATCATAATGATAATTAACTCCACAATCTACAAGAGATCATGATCATAGCCTACGACAAGAACCACACGGTGCACACACTAGTCACCTTTACACCATGCAGGAGGAATAGACTACTTTAATAACATCACATGAGTAGCACATAAACTAGTAGCGATACAAATCTCATCATATGGATCTCAATCATGCAAAGCAACTCACGAGATCATTGTATTGGAGTACAGAGAGAGAGAGATTAACCACATAGCTACCGGTACAGCCCCGAGCCTCGATAGAGAACTACTCCCTCCTCATGGGAGACAGCAGCGTTGATGAAGATGGCGGTGGAGACGGCGGTGGAGATGGCTCCGGGGGCAATTCCCGTCCCGGCGGCGTGCCGGAACAGAGACTTCTGTCCCCCGAATTGGAGTTTCGCGATGGCGGCGGCTCTGGAAGGTTTCTCGTATCGTGGTTTTTTTGTCTCGAGGTTTTAGGTCTGGGACCTTTATATAGGCGAAGAGGCGGCGTCAGAAGGTCGAAGGGGCGACGACACCATAGGGCCGCGCGGCCAGGGGGTGGGCCGCGCCACCCTATCATCTGGGGGCCCCGTGGCCCCCTCCGGCGGCTCTCGGGTGTTCCGGATGCTTCCGGTGAAAATAGGAACCCGGGCGTTGATTTCGTCCAATTCCGAGAATATTTCGTTACTAGGATTTCGAAACCAAAAACAGCAGAAAACAGGAACCGGCACTTCGGCATCTTGTTAATAGGTTAGTTCCAGAAAATGCACGAATATGACATAAAGTGTGCATAAAACATGTAGATATCATCAATAATGTGGCATGGAACATAAGAAATTATCGATACGTCGGAGACGTATCAGCCGACGTCGGAGAAGATGAGCTTGACGGGACGTTCCAGAGATCTTCAGCTCGATTCCTTGCGTGGGCTGAGCAAGTCGAGGTCGGGGAAGATGATGGTGACCACGGCATGGCTCAGGAGTGCTCCAATCACCGGCGAGAAGAGATGGCCGGCGAACTAGGGTTTTGGTTTGGAGAAGAAATGGAGCAGAGAGAGAAGAAAACGAAGCTAGGGTTCGTCCCGAGGTATTTATAGGCTCCAGAAACGTGCCTCGTCACGCTGCCGATCGAGGAGCGGTCGACAACAGCAAGGAGAAGGTGGCCACGACATCGTGCTGTCGAGCTCCTGCGAGAGGAAGAGGATGAGGACGAGCTCCTCACTGATCTTTTCGGACGAAGGGGTAAGTTGGGATGGGCTACTGGTGGGCTTGGTTGTTGGGCTCAGTTGCTGGGCTGCTCGGTCCAGGTAAGCCAGGTGAGTTTCCTCTCTTTTTCTCTCTTTTCTCTTTTCTATTTTTAATTTCTATTTTGAATTTGTGATTTGAATTCATATTGATTTCTGATTTGTTTTGCAGGTTCTTAATTATTTGAATATCAATACAATTTGATCAATATGCTCACTTCATAGTTTTCTTGTTTAACAAGATGTTTAATATTTGATTTAATTGGTGTTTTATTGAAGTAAAAATAGATAGGGTTAAAATATTTATCTCAATTCTTTTTTTAAATTTAGGAACCAATTCTAATTGAATGGTTTGAAATTTATAAACTGTGCATGGTGAACACCTCATTAGGTTTTGCTAGTGCTTAACAATATGGATTACTCACATATATTTTAATTATGGCGAGAGTTTATATCAAATGATAATGAGGATGGGGTTGGGTTATAATTTTATGTGGATAATTATTTCTAAGGATTTAAAAAGACGGATGGATAAACTGTAATCTTGCTTTAGCAAATTCTAGCTTGAATTACTTAGAGTAGATCCTATGCTCATCATGATCAACTCACTTGCTAATGTGATTCTATTTTATAAAACACTATTTCATTTGGTCCACTAAACAAGTTACTTGAAGGCAAAATAGACTTGGATAATGGTTTCCCTCTAATCATTTAAATAACATTTAATCTTAAGTATATATGGCTTGGTTTATATTTGTGATTCATGATGCACAAGTTAGGGCATAATATTTTATGTGGAGTGAATCCTATGTGAAAGGTTTAGGGTTTTGCATAAGCTTTATTAATTTGAAATACAAATAGGCATGAGGTATGGCAGGGTTCTATTTATGATCCAAAGTGATCCTTGGATTGGAATTCAGATGTGGTCTAGGGTTTTAGTTATGTTTCACTATTCACTAATAGAATATGGCTCTCATTAAAGGTTGGTTTGAACAAGTAGGATGCAATACTACTCTAGTATTCTCTAGAATAGACATGGCTATGGTTAGCATCTATAATCTCTCTCACTTCTAAATGTCTTGGAATATCCTAAGGTCCTACTCAAGAGATGATGATATGATCCTCTAAATATATGGTTTGCCTAGGAATTCTACCTTGGTATGTTATGTAGCTTGTTCTTCTGGTAATATGATAAACCTGCATCTTGAGGTATGCCTCCACCTCCTAGCTTCTTCATCTTGATCCTAGCTAATGTATGGGTAGTCTCATGGTTTTGGTTTCCTTGTAGCATGGTACTAGATGATCAAATGGATGAAGGGTGTGGCTCCTTTTATAGGCTTGGTCAAGCTCTAGTATCATGAAACATAGGTGGGTGACTCTTGTTTTGGTTTCATGAGTAAGGTGTTTGGTTGTCATGCCCTCATCCATAGCAATCCTTTGAGCATGAGGTGGCATAGCTTGGAATGCAAGTCACGTAGATATTTTCATCCTATGTGGCATGATCATTATCCTCTCATATGATTTATATTTGGATAGCCAAGTGACATTTGTTACTAAATATCTTGTGGATGGTTTTATTATTGTGGATGAGTCACTATATCATATTTGATTGGATTTATATTATGATATTGATCAAAAGGTTAAGGTTGAAGGTTATTCCTCAATTTTGGATAGTTGGTGTTTGATTTCACCAAGGCATGATCATTTGAGTTTCAAAATACTCATAGTTATATTTATTCAAATAGTTTGAACTATAACTCGTAATGTAAATGGATTTAGTTTTATTTATTCCATATATTTAATAAGTTGTGATTTAAATAAGAATTTGTGGCATTTATGCACTTTAGACCCTATGGTTTACCTTATTTGGTAATAAGTTTAGAGGTGAATTAAATTACACACAAAGGTAATTGCTAACTTTTAAGTATTAATAAGTTAGGGTTTGATTCCTAAAGAATGTGTTGTTGTAAGGAATACCATGTTGAGATCTTTTATAAAATCTGGTATTTGATCCTCACTTAAGGTGTTGTTATAGTAAAGCTAATTCCATTTGATCTAGCCCATAGGTCAAATCATCTCTACCCAAAACAGGGTTTTAGCAAAGATCACAATGAAGTTTGTAGCGCTTGACTTGATGATCTTCTTCAATTCCAACAAGTCAAGTGAAACTTCAGTTACTGTGGTAAGTTTTATTTGAAAGCGCGAAAATTCCCCGGATTTTATATGCATGAATGCAACGCACACTTTGGTATTCTTTCATTTTGTAGCCTCTAAACCTAGGATATAACAACAACCCATTCTTTTATTTCTATTTTTCTTTAAATAGACCATGCCAAAAACCCTAAAGCAAGTATTCACATATCATGTGGTCATGATCTTCCAAGATCATAATTCTCTCAAATTCCCCTCCACCCTTTATTTTTTCATCTTTTTTTCAAGTAATATTCTGAAAATTTCTCTAGTCCTTGTGCCAACTACCTCATTCCATTCTCATCATTTTCTTGACCTATATCACTTCATATTGGTCGTGACAAAAATCCCAAAATGTGCCCTTGAGCAAGTTTGGTCACATAGACCATGTGCTATCTAACTTGTCCCTCCCACTTATTCCCCCTTTTTTTTAACATTATTTTCCTCTCATTTTTACCTCACTCTCCTCACCCATGCACACTTGGTGAGACAATTTGGCTTGCTACATAAAATTGGCCGGCCATGCTCTCCTCCCTTCTCATTTATCTCTCTTGTCTTGTTCCACTTTGGAAATTTGTGAGCCGGCCATGCCAAGTAAATCATGCATGTGTGTGTGCTCCCAAATTCCTTCTCTCCCTCTCTCTTTTAATTTTTTTTTTCTCTTGCACTTTCTTGCCGCACATGCAGCTACTCTTCCTAATTACCTTGCACTCTTGTGTGGGTCATCTCATGCCGTGAGTCAAAGAAAGTGAGTGGAGAGAGAGGAGGCTGGCCCGTGGCATGGTGAGCACATGCTGCCAAGAGGCAAGCCTCCACCCTGACTCGACAACACCTAAAGCTGCACACCCTACACCCCCTCCTGTCCCTCCCCTATATCTCTATCATCCCCTCCCGTCACTTCTCTCTTTTGGAAAGAACCACACGGCTGCATCCCGCCTCTCTCTTCCCTCTGCTGCTCAAGCTCACGAGGACAGCAGCTTTCGGCGCCACTGCATCCCTCCCTCTCCCCTTGGCACGCCCCGGACCCCCCCCCCGCACCAGACCTCTCCGCAGACTCCCAATGGATGTCGTGCGCATCACCCTAGGCACGACCACGCTGGCCGCCCCACGCACTTCTCTGGTGACCGTAAACTCCAAACGTTGGACGAGGAGGCCTACACCCTTGCTCCCATGCTCAGACTGCTGCCTCCCTTCCCTCTCCCTGTGCACACGCGTCCGAGCCCGCCGCAGAACTTCCGTCGAACAGCTGGCAGAGTCGACGGGACTCGACCGTGTACTCCCACCCCTCACGCCACCGACGTCCACCTCCCTCCAAAATCTCCCTCCACGTCTCAGACACGTCGCTCGCCGCCCAGCTCGCCCTATCGCGTCCTGCCACCCATCGTGACCCGCCTCGCCGCATCGAGTCGACCATGCACCGCGCAGAGAGCCAGTAAATGAATTTTAGTTTGAAATCTGCAAATGTTTTTGAAACAAATCCAAGTGCTGCTGGTAGATATATCTATAGGGTAATTTTGTGCCAAAGGAAATATTTTTCAGAGTTGTAGTTTAATTCTAAGAATTTTTCACTGAAATAGAACACTTTTCAATGTCTGATTTTTGTAAATTTATTTACAAATCAGAAAAATACCAAACCAGTGTGGTTAGTTCACATTTGGCATTATCTATCCATGAGTATGCTTGGTGATGCTCTGATATTGGTGTGCCTAGCTATTTGTGTGCTCTGGTTACTATCTTGTTTAATTTATCTAGGTTAATTTAAAATTTGTTTGCAGTTGATTCTTGTGCAGGTGTGTTCCAAATGTTGTTAGCTTTCGGTAGGTATGCTGCATGCATTTTTGTGACTCACAGAAAGATTTAGGCCATTTAAATGGTTCATAAGTCATTTCTGGAATTGCAAAAATCATATCTTTTGTTTTAAAAACCATAAATGGGTAAAACCACTTTCCGTAGCTTGCATTTGTGAACCTTTGGATACTAAGATTTTACCAAATTTTTGTGTGAATTATTCTGGTGTGATTTGTTGATTGGGTATGGCTTGTTGTTTTTCTTTTTGCGACACTAGATTCGAACGCCGCCGGAAACGGAGGAGAAGGATACTTTGGAGGAATTGAAGAGGAAGACCAGGGACACTTTGCTGATCAAGGCAAGCCACCTCTTGATGCATCTTTGATCCTATATATCTTGCTCTTGCATTATTGCAGGTTTTATAAAGTGCATGTCTTTTATTTATTATGTCGGTGGTTAGCGCCGCCCGGAGTTTTATTAATCCACCCTTAGGGTGCAGCCCTCGTTGGTACCTACTGATCACACCTCTATTAGTTATATGGTGTTTACTAACGTATCACCCTTGTCGCCTCTTTTCAAAGAGAAATTGGACTATAGGTTGGGAGCCCTGGAAAAATATTTGTGAAAATTGTTTTCAAGCAAAAAGGCTTTTCTGGAAAACCTTGGAATGGGGTTGCCCTGCCCAAGTGTGTTTTTTTATGAAATACAAAAAGGTTTATGAAAGATATTGCTGGAGGAAAATGGAGATGAAAATTTGTTTTCAAAAAACCTTGGTGACCATAGTACGAAACTGGACCTAGCCAGTACAACCACATTACCCTTTAGTGGGATGGGGCATAGCGTAGTAGTTTGTCTCGCCTTAGTTTGGGTCCTGCAAATGTAAGGGGTAGTCCGAACATGGACACCAATCGACCGTGGCCTTCCCGACGAACTGGGAACGCCTTTCCATTGCGTATCGATGGCAGGGGTACAACCTATGAGCTCCCATTGAATAATGCCCCGCAGTTGGTCGCAGCATTCCAGAGGATCGAGCTGGTCGGGGAACTTGCTACTCCTAGGAAAACGACCCCTCAGACTCTGGTGTTGGGAGGTACAACTCTAGGCGGGATGTCTTAGGCTAAGGCGAGGAGGCGAAAAACTAAGACCGGGTACTTGTCGTGGGATAAGTTGGTTATGAAGGGATGACGCCCACACGATGAGTATTCGGATCTTGTGGGGAAAGTGTACAAACTCTGCAGAGTGTAAATCTATTCGATTAGCCGTGTCCGCGGTTATGGAAATGGGAATGGCGGTACGTGGCATTAGAGGAAATTTTTGTTTTTTCCAAAGTGTTTTCAAATATTATTATTTCGGGAAATTTATGCTAGTGGGACTGGTGGAAAAGTACCTGCGAGGTACGAAGGAAAGTTGGAAAGGTGATGGCCATATGAGATGGCCGGAAAGGAAATTGGGTCACCCTTACCTATTAGTCTGCAACAAAAATGGTTTACAAAAAGATTTTCAACAAAGATATATAGATGTCATACTCTCGAGAGGAATCACCTCTCGCTCCTTGTCGCCCTAGTTTAGTGCATGTTCCTTGCTACTGCCATACTGCAAATCCTTTATTTCTCTCTAAGGTGGCTTGTGAGTACATTCAAACGTACTCATTGGCATTGTTGTCCTGGCTATTTACTTGGCCAGACTTTAAAGAGGAGTATTTTGAAGAAGAGGAGTACGACGCCGAAGATGCGAACTAGGACGCTCTCCCAGTCAGCCGACTGTAGGGTAAAGGCCTGACTTGGGTTCCACCGCTGTTTGGATTCAAATAAATTCCGCTGCTGTTTGTTGAACTACGGCCTTGATGGCCTATGATGTAAGACTTCCATAATATTTGTAATTCGGTACTGTAATGGATGATGTAATCTGGTATCATTTCGGTTATGTATTCACGATGGAATGATCTTGGGATCGTGAAATTGTATGCATAACAGGAGTTTCGGACTGGTAACTCTGAGGCCCCACAAAGCTGGTATCAGAGCCATCCTGACTGTAGGAGACCTTAGTTAACATGGGCGTTAGTTAGGAAAATACTACTTGGGTAATCAGACACACGGACTCGAGGTATTGAAGACATGACAAGCTCAGTTAATTCGAATAGGATATCCCAAGTATTAGGTGTCCCTTGAAACTAGTCCTATGCGCGATTCACGTAGTTGTTGTAGTTTCCGAAGTGTGAGCTTGATTGTTTGGATATGATTGTTGTGTGATGCTATTTTGTGCCTTTTGCTCCCCTGCTAGGTTATGCTATCATTTGCCTACTTTGCATTTGCGTGATTCTGTTCTCAAAATTCTACATTTTTTTAACAAGCCCTCCCCTTTTAAGTGGCTGCCCATCTCTTTGCTCCCCATTAAAATCTGAATCCACCTTTCTTCAGGATGGTTGACACCCGTAGAGGAAGCACCAGCGGGTCAGACCAAAACCCCCCTCCACCTCCGGACCCAACCATGGCACAACTTTTGCGCCTTATGATGGAAGACCGTGAGGCAGCCCGTGCAGAGCGCCAAGCAAAACTTACTACCCTTCAGCACCTCGCTCAACTTGCTACCGGAAACACCAACAACAATAATGGCGGAAACGGAAATGGAGACCCCCGCTCCAAGCTGAAGGATTTCCAGAGCACCAACCCTTTTGTTTTTGCCAAGTGCACTGAACCCCTTGATGCTGATGATTGGCTTCGCACCATAGAGAACAACCCGGAGGTCGCCGGAGTCGAAAATTATGAGAAGGTGTTGTTCGCCACTCACTTCCTTTCTGGACCTGCACGCGCTTGGTGGGAAAATGTCAAGGCTATTCAAGTTGAAGGACACGTCATCAACTGGGAAGAATTCAAGGCCAAGTTTCGCAAGACCCACATTCTATCGGGATTGATAAAGCTCATGAAGGACAAGTTCATGAATCTGAGGCAAGGAAGCATGTCTGTGGTGGAATACATGGACACATTCACCACACTGTCCAGATATGCTCCAGAAGACACCGACACCGAAGAGAAGAAGAAGAAGGACCGCTTTCTGAACGGTCTGCATGACGAGATGCAGAGTATCTTGGTAGCTGTTCCATACCCAGATCTTGAGTCGCTGGTAGATGCCTCCATTATGGTTGAAAGCAAGCGCAAGAATGCGTTTGAGAACCGCAAGCGCAAGGCGATGCTGCAGCAAGGCAGCTCCAGTACTCAGTGACCCCGCAGTTTCCCTCCACCAAAGTTGGCGCCCCAGCAGCAGAAAGCACCACCCCCTGCACCTCGCCCCAACAACCCCAATCGCAACTACAACCCTCAGCGTTCTGAAGGAAGTAACTTCAATCCCGATTACAACCGCCAGAACAACACAGTTCGCATCCCCTCCAATGGATGTTTCACTTGCGGACAAACCGGGTATTTCTCCAAGATGTGCCCTAACAAGCCGACTACTGAGCAGCGCCCCAATGCACCCAAGCCAAATCAGGGACAAGCTCGCACTGCTGCTGGAAGGAACCAGAACCTGAAGAAGTCAGCTGGACCATCCAGAGGTCACATGAACCATGTTAATGCTGAAGAAGCCCAGGAAGCTCCGGATATTGTTCTGGGTACGTTCCCTGTCAACTTAGAACCTTCCACTGTCTTGTTTGATTCCGGAGCATCGCACTTGTTTGTCACTAAGCCATTCGCGAGAAAGAGTGGTTTGAGACCTACGATCATGCAACGGCCTATGTCAGTCCAAATCCCGGGAGCCTCCACCAAAATGGATCTGTCCTGCAAGGATGTTCCCATAGATATTCAGGGAAAGCGTTTTCACGCGGATTTGATCGTATTAGGAGAGCAAGGCTTAGAAGTTATCCTCGGGATTAATTGGATGGTGAAGTATAAGGGTCACATAGATTGTGTTCGCCGAGCCATAACCCTGACTGCTGAGGACAGTGAAGTAGTTGAGCATGTGGCGACCATGCCATCATCGAAGGCCTTATGAAAGAAGAGTGTCGCCAGTCCAGCCCTGCATGAAGTACCCATAGCTTGTGAGTATCCTGAGGTTTTCCCAGATGATTTTCCCGATATGCCCCCTGATCGGGATATCGAGTTTATCATCGAGCTAGTCCCCGGAACTGCCTCCATCGCTCAGCGCCCTTACCGGATGAACCCCCAAGAATTAGTTGAGTTGAAGAAGCAGTTGGATGATCTGTTGAGGAGGGTTGATTCGCCCGAGCGCATCACCCTGGGGATCTCCCGTTATATTTGTGGATAAGCGGTACAGTACTATCCGCCTGTGTGTGGATTACCGGAAACTAAATGATGTCACCATCAAGAACAAGTACCCCCTTCCGAAGATTGAAGACCTGTTTGACCAGATGAATGGAGCCCGAGTTTTCTCTAAGATAGATCTCCGTACTGGTTATCATCAACTCAAGGTTCGAGATTCAGACATCCCCAAGACTGCCTTCACCACACGGTATGGACTTTTTGAATATACTGTGATGTCCTTTGGACTGACCAATTCCCCTGCCTATTTCATGAATCTCATGAACAAGGTGTTCATGAAGTACCTCGACAAGTTCGTCGTGGTGTTCATTGATGATATTCTGATCTACTCCAAAAATGAAGAAGAGCATGCTGAACATCTGCGGATTATTTTGGGAACTCTCAGAGACCATCAGCTTTACGCCAAGTTTAGCAAATGTGAATTTTGGCTGAAAGAGGTAGGATTCCTAGGCCATGTCATATCAGCAGGCGGAGTGTCTATCGACCCATCCAAAATCCAGTCTATCATGGAGAAGAAAGCCCCTACCAACCAAACCGAAGTCCGCGCCTTTTTAGGATTGGCGGGTTATTATCGCAAGTTCGTTGAAGGATTCTCCAGCACTGCAAGACCCTTAACGCAGCTATTGAAGAAGGATAAGAAGTTTGAATGGACCGACAAATGTGAAGCCAGTTTTCAGGAACTCCAGAAGAGATTAGTCAAAGCCCCCGTCTTGACCATGCCTGATATCACCAAGGATTTTGATGTGTACTGCGATGCATCGAAACTTGGTCTGGGAAGTGTGCTGATGCAAGAAGGCAATGTGATAGCCTACTTGTCAAGACAACTACGACCATACGAGATGAATTACCCCACGCATGTCTTAGAAATTGCTGCGGTGGTTCACGCTCTGAAGACCTGGCGTCTTTATTTAGTTGGGAATCGCTGCGAGATCTACACTGATCACAAGAGCCTGAAGTATATTTTCACTCTGCGGGATCTGAACATGAGGCAAAGCAGATGGATGGAGCTCATCAAGGATTACGACCTCGGCATTCATTATCACCCCGGTAAAGCCAATGTCGTAGCTGATGCCCTTATTCGAGAGCCATGTTCGTTGAACGCTCTGATCAAGATTGCTCAACCCAAGCTTCATGAAGAACTGGAGGAGTTCGGACTCGAGTTGGTTAGCCATGGATTCCTGGCAAATCTTGAATTGAAGCCTACATTATTCGACCAAATTAAGAAAGCTCAAGTGGGTCATGAGAGTATTGAAGGAATCAAGCGTAGAATGGATACGGATGAAGTTCCTGGCTTCACGATTGATGCTGAAGGAGTTTTGTGGTACAAGGGACGCCTGTGTGTACCCCATGTTGAAGACCTGAAACAACTAATAATGAAGGAAGCCCACGACACCCCCTACTCAATCCACCCCGGAGGAACGAAGATGTATCAATACCTCAAGAAGCAATTATGGTGGCACGGTATGAAGCGCGAGATCGCCTTTTTCATCGCTCGTTGCGACGTGTGCCAGAAAGTGAAGGCTGAACATCAGCGACCAGCTGGATTACTCCGACCCCTCAAGGTTCCTGAATGGAAATGGGAAGAAGTTGGAATGGATTTCCTGGAGTCCCTAAATCTCAGCGTGGTCATGACTCCATCTGGGTTATTGTCGATCGACTCACCAAGGTCGCCCACTTCATCCCGGTCAGAACCACTTTCCTCGGAAATCGACTGGTTGACCTTTATATATCCCGTATTGTGAGTCTCCATGGAGTCCCTAAGAGGATCGTGTCAGATCGAGGTACCCAATTCACCTTGAAATTCTGGAAGAGCCTGCATGAAGCCCTCGGGACGAAGCTAGCTTTCAGCACCGCTTATCACCCTTAGACCAGTGGCCAAACTGAAAGAGTAAACCAGATTCTTGAAGATATGCTTCGTGCTTGTGTCCTCGCCTATGGAGAAAAATGGGAAGATTGTCCACCCTTCGTGGAATTCTCTTACAACAATAGCTACCAAGCTAGCCTGCAGATGGCCCCCTTTGAAGCCCTATATGGTCGCTGTTGCTGAACCCCTCTCAACTGGTCTGAGACCGGAGATAGTCAAGTTTTTGGACCTGACCATCTTCGCGAAGCTGAAGAACAAGTTCAACTGATCCGTGACCGCCTCAAAGCCGCTCAGTCCCGCCAGAAGAGTTATGCCGATTCCAAGCGTCGCGAGTTGACCTTCAAGGTTGGAGATCATGCCTATCTTCGCGTCACTCCCCTCAAGGGAATGCAGAGATTTCACGTCAAAGGGAAGCTTGCCCCTAGATATATTGGGCCCTTCAAAGTTCTCGCTCGTCGAGGGGGAAGTATCCTATCAACTGGAACTGCCTGCTGAGTTAGCGGATTTCCACGGCGTGTTCCATATCTCTCTACTTCGACGATGCCTTCAAGTGCCCGACAAGCCCAAGACATTCAAGAACATCGATTATCGCACCCTCAACCTCAACACCGACTTAACCTATCGTGAAGTACCCCTTCGGATTCTGGAAGAAGCTATTCGTCTCACCCGAAGAAGAACGATTAAATTTTGTAAAGTCCAGTGGACTAATCATTCCGAGGAGGAAGCCACTTGGGAATGAGAAGATCAACTTCGGAAGGATTTCCCTGCACTCTTCAGTTCTTAGCCACCGAATCTCGAGGACGAGATTCATTTTAAGGGGGGAAGGTTTGTGACAACCCAACTTTTTCACTTTCATTTAAAATTTTGGAATACAAAATTTAGGGCCAACAAAAACTTTTTATGATTTCAAATTATGCATACATGATTGAGCTTGTCTTGTTTGAGTGAGTGCATGTGTGTTGTCTTGTGAAAATCTACATTGAGTGTAAATTCCTAAAACCCCTTTTCACATGTGACAACCCATTCTTTTATTTCTATTTTTATTTAAATAGACCATGCCAAAAACCCTAAAGCAAGTAATCACATTTCATGTGGTCATGATCTTCCAAGATCATAATTCTCTCAAATTCCCCTCCACCCTTTATTTTTTTCATCTTTTCTTCAAGTAATATTCTGAAAATTTCTATAGTCTTGTGCCAACTACCTCATTCCATTCTCATCATTTTCTTGACCTATATCACTTCATATTGGTCGTGACAAAAATCCCAAAATGTGCCCTTGAGCAAGTTTGGTCACATAGACCATGTGCTATCTAACTTGTCCCTCCCACTTATTCCCCCTTTTCTTTTTAACATTATTTTCCTCTCATTTTTCCCTCACTCTCCTCACCCATGCACACTTGGTGAGCCAATTTTGCTTGCTAAATAAAATTGGCCGGCCATGCTCTCCTCCCTTCTCATTTCTCTCTCTTGTCTTGTTCCACTTTGGAAATTTGTGAGCCGGCCATGCCAAGTAATTCATGCATGTGTGTGTGCTCCCAAATTCCTTCTCTCCCTCTCTCTTTTAATTTATTTTTCTCTTGCACTTTCTTGCCCCGCATGCAGCTACTCTTCCTAATTACCTTGCACACTTGTGTGGGTCATCTCATGCCGTGAGTCAAAGAAAGTGAGTGGAGAGATAGGAGGCTGGCCCGTGGCATGGTGAGCACATGCTGCCAAGAGGGCAAGCCTCCACCCTGACTCGACAACACCTGAAGCTGCACACCCTACACCCCCTCCTGTCCATCCCCTATCTCTCTCTCATCCCCTCCCTTCACTTCTCTCTTTTGGCAAGAACCACATGGCTGCATCCCGCCTCTGTCTTCCCTCTGTTGCTCAAGCTCACGAGGACAGCGGCTTTAGGCGCCACTGCATCCCTCCCTCTCCCCTTGGCACGCCCCAGACCTCTCCGCAGACTCCCAATGGATGCCGTGCGCGTCACCCTGGGCAGGGCCACGCTGGCCGCCCCACGCACTTCTCTGGTGACCGTAAACGCCAAACGTTGGACGAGGAGGCCTACACCCTTGCTCCCATGCTCGGATTGCTGCCTCCCTTCCCTCTCCCTATGCACATGTGTCCGAGCCCGCCGCCGAACTTCCGTCGAATAGCTAAAAGAGTCGACGGGACTCGACCGTGCACGCCCGTCCCTCACGCCACCAGTGTCCACCTCCCTCCAAAATCTCCCTCCACGTCTCAGACACGTCGCTCGCTGCCCAGCTCCCCCTATCGTGTCCTACCACCCATCGTGACCCGCCTCGCCGCACCGAGTCCACCATGCACCACGCGGCGAGGTATATTGATGAGATTCGTAGCATAGAAAACAAAAAAATTCCTACCACAAGAACGAATAACAAGCCAAGATCTAATCTAGTAGATGGTAGCAACAAGATGAAGATCATGAGACTAACCCTCAAAGATTCCCAAGCCTACGAGATTAGATCTTGTTGTTGATGTAGTCGATCACTTGCCGCTTTCAAAAGCGCGTAGAAGATCTTGACGGTGCCACAGTCGGGCAGCACCTCCGTACTCGGTCACACGTTCGGTGTTGATGACGACGTCCTTCTTCCCATTCCAGCGGGCAGCGGATGTAGTAGATCCTCCTCGGAATCCCGCCAGCACGACGGCGTGGTGGCGGCGGTGGTGGAGATCTCCGGCAACGCTTCGCCGTAAGCACCGCGAGAGAAGAGGGAGGAGGGTGTAGCTAGGGTTTGGGAGAGAGGGGGGCTTCAGGCACCGGCCAGGGAGCCCCTTGGTGGTGCGGTCAAGTGGTAGTCGCCCCTTCCTCTCTCCCTCATTATATAGGTGGAACCCAAATGGTTAGCCCAAAGATTCGAATAAGAGTCCAACTCCAAAACTTACCAAAGGGTGAAACCTAGGGGGAGTGGGACTCCCCGCTTTCCTTCTTCCTTGGCCGGCCAAGGTGGTGGAGTCCACCATGGACTCCACCTACCCTCTTGGTTGGCTGGTTAGGGTTCGTGGAGTCCATCCAGGACTCCACCTTCCATGGTGATTTCTTCCGGAAGGTTCTAGAACATTCTAGCGCCTTCCATAAATGCACCAGATCATTTCCAAACTTGGAAAGTGACTTCCTATATATGAATCTTATTCTCCGGACCATTCTGGAACTCCTCGTGATGTCATGGATCCCATCCGATACTCCGAACAACATTCGAACTCCATTCCATATTCCATATCTACTTAAAACGACATCAAACCTTAAGTGTGTCACCCTACGGTTCGTGAACTATGCAGACATGGTTGAGAATCCTCTCCGACCAATAACCAATAGCGGGATCTGGAGATCCATAATGGCTCCCACACATTCAATGATAACTTAGTGATCGATTTAACCATTTACATACGATACCAATTCCCCTTGTCACGCGATACTTTACTTGTCCGAGGTTCGATCATCGGTATCTCCATACCTTGTTCAACCTCGTTACCGACAAGTACTCTTTACTCGTACCGTGGTTGTCATCTCTTGTGACCTAGTCACATGCTTGCAAGCTAATCAGACGACATTCCACCGAGAGGGCCCAGAGTATATCTATCCGTCAAAGGGATGGACAAATCCCACTCTTGATCCATATGCCTCAACTCACACTTTCCGAATACTTAATGCCATCTTTATAACCACCCATTTATGCAATGGCGTTTGATGTAATCAAATCATCCTTCCAGTGTAAATGATTTACATGATCTCATGGTCGAAGGACTAGGTAACTATGTATCGAAAGCTTATAGCAATTTGAACTTAATGACTTGATATTATGCTACGCTTATTTGGGTGTGTGTCCATTATATCATTCATTCAATGACATAACCTTGTTATTAATAAAATCCAATGTTCATGATCACAAAACCATGATCATCTATTAATCAACAAGCTAGTTATACAAGAGGCTTACTAGGGACTCCTTGTTGTTTACATAACACACATGTATCAATGTTTCGGTTAATACAATTATAGCATGGTATGCAAACATTTATCATAAACACAAAGATATGATAATAACCACTTTATTATTGCCTCTTGGGCATATCTCCAACAGTCTCCTACTTGCACTAGAGTCAATAATCTAGTTTACATTTGTAAAGATATAACACCTTGGCCTTCTGGTGCTCATCATGTTTTGCTCACGGGAGAGGTTTCAGTCAACGAATCTAACATACTCAGAAACGCATGTATTTTGCAATTCATTTGTGTCTCCACGCATCACTCATTTTCCAAATGAGTCGACATTTATCGTATATGTTCAGTCTTCTGGTGGAACCTTAATTCTGCGGTCTGAAATATGTCACTAATATTGTCACACACAATATAGCTTCAAAGTTCTGGCACTATCGGAACTACACCAAGTTCTCAAAGAACTCCTCGACTTAACATCCTCAGTCATTTTCAAAACAATGACATGCTCTGCCTTTGTCTGTAGAATCCGTCACAATATTTAGAATCTAGCATAGACTTCTTCTAGCTCATTGTGCTACCTTTGAAACAACACTTAGCCTAATTGAGATTGAAATTTATTTTTATATGTGACCAAACTAATATCGGTGCAACGCCTTACATCGATTTGTTTGTCATTACCTCATACAAAACTATATATATCCTTGGTTCTTCTGAAGTACTCAAGGATATTCTTACTGTCGTCCAACGATCATCACATGAATCATTCTGGTATAGGCTCATAATACTTTAGAGCATAGGACATCTGAATTTGTACATATTATTCGTGATCTAAAATCACTCATGTGTTTTTACTCATTGAGTGTCAAATACACTCAAGTCTTGTTAAACCTTCACATGGAAAAGAACACCTTCTTAATATATTTATATTGAACTACTTCAATATTCATTCTATGTACTTTGACTTAAACTTATTATGTGTTTCAATCTATCTTCATAGATCTTGACACTAAATATGTTTCAGTCCATATCCTTTCATTGAAGTTAATTCTCAATGAAACCTTTTAATCACATCAAGTATATAATTACATCATTTATAATCAATGATATATCATCCACATATAATATTATAACTATGTCTCACCGCTCCCACTTAATTTCTTGCAAATGCAAGCATCTTCATCGTTTCTGATAAAATCAAAATTCTTTGATTATTTTCATCCGGTGAAGATTCCAACTCCGTGATACTTACTTCATCCAGTGAAGTTTGTATACCTATCTAGTATTCCACGGACTAGCAAAACTCTTTGGTTTGTATCTAGTATACATCCTTCATACACACTTCGGTAAGGAATGTATTTCTGCCATCCTACTATCATATCTCATAAAAGAAATATGTAGCGATTACTGGAATAATCCACATAGACTATAAGCATTGCTACTGAAGATCTAATCTTATCGTAGTCAACTCTTTGAACTTTGTCGTAAACAAATTTTCGACAAGTCGAGCTTCTTCAATTTTATAGATCTTTTTACTTTCAGAAAAGTATTCACCTTTCTTGGATTTCATGGCACTTAGCCATTTTAACGGAGTCAGGGCCCATCATAACTTCTTTGTATGTAGTTGGTTCATTATTGTTCAAAATCAATCCTTTGTCCACAAATCATTTATTTGATCACAAAGTAAACCATACCTACAAGGTTCAATGGGTACTTCGATCTCCACGACTATAACTCTTTTGTAGACATGGGAGCTATGATCATTGATACGTCCCAAACGTATCTATAATTTCTTATGTTCCATGCTACTTTTATGATGATACTCACATGTTTTATACACATTATATGTCATATTTATGCATTTTCCGGCACTAACCTATTGACGAGATGCCGAAGAGCCGATTCGTTGTTTTCACGCTGTTTTTGGTTTCAGAAATCCTAGTAAGGAAATATTCTCGGAATTGGACGAAATCAACGCCCAGGGGCTTATTTTTCCACGAAGCTTCCAGAAGACCGAGGGAGATACGAAGTGGGAGGCGACGCCACACTAGGGCGGCGCGGCCCAGGTCCTGGCCACGCGGCCCTAGCGTGTGGGCCCCTCGTGACGCCCCCTGACCTACCTCTTCGCCTACTTAAAGTCTTCGTCGCGAAACCCCCAGTACCGAGAGCCACGATACGGAAAACCTTCCAGAGACGCAACCGCCGCCAATCCCATCTCGGGGGATTCAGGAGATCGCCTCCGGCACCCTGCCGGAGAGGGGAATCATCTCCCGGAGGGCTCTTCATCGCCATGATCGCCTCCGGATCGATGTGTGAGTAGTTCACCCCTGGACTATGGGTCCATAGCAGTAGCTAGATGGTCGTCTTCTCCTCATTGTGCTATCATGTTAGATCTTGTGAGCTGCCTATCATGATCAAGATCATATATTTGTAATGCTACATGTTGTGTTTGTTGGGATCCGATGAATATTGAATACTATGTCAAGTTGATTATCAATCTATCATATATGTTATTTATGTTCTTGCATGCTCTCCGTTGCTAGTAGAGGCTCGGCCAAGTTGATACTTGTGACTCCAAGAGGGAGTATTTATGCTCGATAGTGGGTTCATGCCTCCATTGAATCCGGGACGAGTGACGAAAAGTTCTAAGGTTGTGGATGTGCTTGTTGCCACTAGGGATAAACCATCGATGCTTTGTCTAAGGATATTTGTGTTGATTACATTACGCACCATACTTAATGCAATTGTCCGTTGTTTACAACTTAATACCGGAAGGGGTTCGGATGATAACTCTGAAAGTGGACTTTTTAGGCATAGATGCATGCCTGGATAGCGGTCTATGTACTTTGTCGTAATGCCCTGATTAAATCTCATAGTACTCATCATGATATATGTATGTGCATTGTTATGCCTTCTTTATTTGTCAATTGCCCAACTGTAATTTGTTCACCCAACATGCTATTTATCTTATGGGAGAAACACCACTAGTGAACTGTGGACCCCGGTCCTATTCTTTACATCTGAAATACAATCTACTGCCGTTGTTCTTTACTGTTCTTCGCAAACAATCATCATCTTCCACACAATACGTTTAATCCTTTGTTACAGCAAGCCGGTGAGATTGACAACCTCACTGTTATGTTGGGCAAAGTACTTTGATTGTGTTGTGCAGGTTCCACGTTGGCGCCGGAATCCTTGGTGTTGCGCCGCACTACACTTCGCCGCCATCAACCTTCAACGTGCTTCTTGGCTCCTCCTGGTTCGATAAACCTTGGTTTCTTTCTGAGGGAAAACTTGCTACTGTACGCATCACACCTTCCTCTTGGGGTTCCCAACGGACGTGTGTTAATTGCACGCATCAAGCACTTTTTCTGGCGCCGTTGCCGGGGACCTGAAGAAAAGTTACACCACAAAGATTTCTACTCCGTATCTCCCACGTCAACTGCACGCCAGCAGCACTTTTTCTGGCGCCGTTGCCGGGGAGATCAAGACACGCTGCAAGGGGAGTCTCCACTTCCAATCTCTTTACTTTGTTTTTTGTCTTGCTTTACTTTACTTTATTTACTACTTTGTTTGCTGCACTAAAACAAAAACACAAAAAAATTAGTTGCTAGTTTTACTTTATTTACTATCTTGTTTGCGTTCTCCATATTAAAAACACAAAAAATTAGTTACTTGCATTTACTTTATTTAGGTTGCTTCATTTACTACTGCTAAAATGAGTAATCCTGAAGTTGAAGTTCGTTCTTTTAAGCAACAAGGTGGAGAAAGTTTTAAAGATGCTTGGTATAGAATTAGTGATGCTCATCATAGGTGCACTAAGAAACACTCCACTATTATCCTACTTAGGAACTTTTATGTTGGTATATCTAGCTGGAATAGGTATGTTCTTGACACTCTTTCGGGGGGTAATTTCCTAGGTACTCCTGCTTTAGAAGCTAGTTGCATCATTGAGAGTCTAGTTGGAATACCACCTGTTAATGAAACTAAAATTGAAATCTCTCTTGAGGATGTCATGAAAAAGTTGGAAGCCACAGAGAAAAATCTTCCAAGTGTTGAGACTAAACTGGGGGTATTACTTGATAATATTGATAAACTTGATAAATCCCTAGGAGGAATTAATGAAAGAATTGCTACTTTAGAAACTTGTGCTATCCATGATAATCAAACCCATAGAATTGGTAAACTTGAAGAAGCTATGGGAACATTGGGTTCAACTTTTTCTTCTCTTAAATTTAAGGAGAAAGCTTATGTGGGCAAGGAGCAAAAATTCATGTATGTCTCTAAGGTGCCTAAGCCAAAGAATTATTATAAGCCTAAATTGATAAAACCATTGGTACCACTATGGAGAATTTAGATAATGGAGCATCTGAGGTACCCTCTGCGACAAGTTGTGGTTGTAAGAAAGATTATGATGTTGATGCTTCTTCTCTTGATAATACTTGATTCGTACTTTCTGCGCCTAGCTGAAAGGCGTTAAAGAAAAGCGCTTATGGGAGACAACCCATGTTTTTACTACAGCACTTTTGTTTTATATTTGAGTCTTGGAAGTTTTTACTACTGTAGCAACCTCTCCTTATATTTATTTTATTGCATTGTTGTGCCAAGTAAAGTCTTTGATAGTAAAGTCAATACTAGATTTGGATTACTGCGCAGAAACAGATTTCTTGCTGTCACGAATTTGGGCAGGGTTCTCTGTAGGTAACTCAGAAAAATCTGCCAATTTACGTACGTGATCCTCAGATATGTACGCAACTTTCATTCAATTTGAGCATTTTCATCTGAGCAAGTTAAGTGCCCCTGGAAAATTCGTCTTTACGGACTGTTCTGTTTTGACAGATTCTGCCTTTTATTTCGCATTGCCTGTTTTGCTATGTTTGATGGATTTCTTTGTTCCATTAACTTTCAGTAGCTTTGTGCAATGTCCGAAGTATTAAGAATGATTATGTCACCTCTGAATATATGAATTTTCAATTATGCACTAACCCTCTAATGAGTTTGTTTTGAGTTTGGTGTGGAGGAAGTTTTCAAGGGTCAAGAGAGGAGGATGATACAATATGATCAAGAAGAGTGAAAAGTCTAAGCTTGGGGATGCCCCCGTGGTTCATCCCTGCATATTTCAAGAAGACTCAAGCATCTAAGCTTGGGGATGCCCAAGGCATCCCCTTCTTCATCGACAACATTATCGAGTTCCTCTAGTGAAACTATATTTTTATTCAGTCACATCTTATGTGGTTTGCTTGGAGCGTCTGTTTGTTTTTGTTTTTGTTTTTGTTTGAATAAAATCGGATCCTAGCATTCTTTATGTGGGAGAGAGACACGCTCCACTGTTGCATATGAACACATGTGTTCTTAGCTTTATTCTTAATGTTCATTGCGAAGGTTGAACTACCTCGTTCATTGATATATGGTTGGAAACGGAAAATGCCGCATGTGGTAATTGGTATAATGTCTTGAATGATTTGATACTTGGCAATTGTTGTGCTCATATAGATCATGTTTAAGATCTTGCATCATGTACCTTGCACCTATTAATGAAGAACTACATAGAGCTGGTTAAAATTTGGTTTGCATGATTGGTCTCTCTAAGTCTAGATATTTTCTGGTTGAGGTGTTTGAACAACAAGGAGACGATTTAAAGTCTTATAATGCTTACAATATGTTCATATGTGAGTCTTGCTTTACCATTTATACTTGAGTTTGCTTCAAACAACCTTTCTAGCCTAGCCTTGTATTGAGAGGGATTCTTCTCGTGCATCCAAAATCCTTGAGCCAAAATCCATGCCATTTGTGTCCACCATACCTACCTACCACATGGTATTTCTCTGCCATTCCAAAGTAAATTACTTGAGTGCTACCTTTAAACTTCCATTCTTTGCCTTTACAATACATAGCTCATGAGAAAATAGCCTTAAAAACTATTGTGATGAAGAATATGTACTTATGCATCTTATTTCTTAATAAGTTGCTTGTTGAGCGGTAACCATGTTTCTGGGGACGCCATCAACTTTTACCTTTGTTGAATATCATGTGAGTTGCTATGCATGTTCGTCTTGTCTGAAGTAAGGGCGATTTTCATGATCAAATGGTTTGAGTATGCATATTGTTAGAGAAGAACATTGGGCCGCTAACTAAAGCCATGAATCATGGTGGAAGTTTCAGTTTGGACACAAAACCTCAATCTCTTATGAGAAATATTAACTGTTGTTGCATGCTTATGCATTAAAAGAGGAGTCCATTATCTGTTGTCTATGTTGTCCCGGTATGGGTGTCTAAGTTGAGAATGATCAAAAGCGAGAAATCCAATGCGAACCTTCTCCTTAGACCCTTGTACAGGCGGCATAGAGGTACCCCTTTGGGACACTTGGTTGAAACATATGTTATGCAATGATAATCCGTGTTAATCCAAGCTAATTAGGACAAGGTGCGAGCACTATTAGTATACTATGCATGAGGCTTGCAACTTATAGGATATCTTATACATAACACATATGATTTATTACTACCGTTGACAAAATTGTTTCTTGTTTTCAAAATGAAAAGCTCTAGCACAAAAATAGTAATCCATGCTTCCCTCTGCGAAGGGCCATTCTTCTACTTTATTGTTGAGTCAGTTTACCTACTTCTTTCTATCTTAGAAGCAAACACTTGTGTAAACTGTGTGCATTGATTCTTACATGTTTACCTATTGCACTTGTTATATTACTTTGTGTTGACAATTATCCATGAGATATACATGTTGAAGTTGAAAGCAACCGCTGAAACTTATATCTTCCTTTGTGTTGTTTCAAGCTTTCTACTAAGAACTTATTGCTTATGAGTTAACTGTTATGCAAGTCTTATTGATGCTTGTCTTGAAAGTATTATTCATGAAAAGTCTTTGCTATATGATTCAGTTGTTTACTCATTGTCTTCATCATTGCTTCGAATCGCTGCATTCATCTCATGTGCTTTACAATAGTATTGATCAAAATTATGATAGCATGTCACTTCAGAAATTATCTTTGTTATCGTTTACCTACTCGAGGGCGAGTAGGAACTAAGCTTGGGGATGCTTGATATGTCCCAAACGTATCTATAATTTCTTATGTTCCATGCTACTTTTATGATGATACTCACATGTTTTATACACATTATATGTCATATTTATGCATTTTCCGGCACTAACCTATTGACGAGATGCCGAAGAGCCAGTTGCTATTTTCTGCTGTTTTTGGTTTCAAAAATCCTAGTAAGGAAATATTCTCGGAATTGGACGAAATCAACGCCCAGGGGCTTATTTTTCCACGAAGCTTCCAGAAGACCGAGGGAGATACGAAGTGGGGCCACGAGGCGACGCCACACTAGGGCGGCGCGGCCCAGGTCCTGGCCGCGCGGCCCTAGCGTGTGGGCCCCTCGTGACGCCCCCTGACCTACCTCTTCGCCTACTTAAAGTCTTCGTCGCGAAACCCCCAGTACCGAGAGCCACGATACGGAAAACCTTCCAGAGACGCATCCGCCGCCAATCCCATCTCGGGGGATTCAGGAGATCGCCTCCGGCACCCTGCCGGAGAGGGGAATCATCTCCCGGAGGGCTCTTCATCGCCATGATCGCCTCCGGATCGATGTGTGAGTAGTTCACCCCTGGACTATGGGTCCATAGCAGTAGCTAGATGGTCGTCTTCTCCTCATTGTGCTATCATGTTAGATCCTGTGAGCTGCCTATAATGATCAAGATCATATATTTGTAATGCTACATGTTGTGTTTGTTGGGATCCGATGAATATTGAATACTATGTCAAGTTGATTATCAATCTATCATATATGTTATTTATGTTCTTGCATGCTCTCCGTTGCTAGTAGAGGCTCGACCAAGTTGATACTTGTGACTCCAAGAGGGAGTATTTATGCTCGATAGTGGGTTCATGCCTCCATTGAATCTAGGACGAGTGACGAAAGTTCTAAGGTTGTGGATGTGCTCGTTGTCACTAGGGATAAAACATCGATGCTTTGTCTAAGGATATTTGTGTTGATTACATTACGCACCATACTTAATGCAATTGTCTCGTTGTTTACAACTTAATACCGGAAGGGGTTCGGATGATAACCTGAAAGTGGACTTTTTAGGCATAGATGCATGCTCGGATAGCGGTCTATGTACTTTGTCGTAATGCCTCGATTAAATCTCATAGTACTCATCATGATATATGTATGTGCATTGTTATGCCTTCTTTATTTGTCAATTGCCCAACTGTAATTTGTTCACCCAACATGCTATTTATCTTATGGGAGAGACACCACTAGTGAACTGTGGACCCCGGTCCTATTCTTTACATCTGAAATACAATCTACTGCAATTGTTCTTTACTGTTCTTCGCAAACAATCATCATCTTCCACACAATACGTTTAATCCTTTGTTACAGCAAGCCGGTGAGATTGACAACCTCACTGTTACGTTGGGCAAAGTACTTTGATTGTGTTGTGCAGGTTCCACGTTGGCGCCGGAATCCCTGGTGTTGCGCCGCACTACACTTTGCCGCCATCAACCTTCAACGTGCTTCTTGGCTCCTCCTGGTTCGATAAACCTTGGTTTCTTTCTGAGGGAAAACTTGCTACTGTACGCATCACACCTTCCTCTTGGGGTTCCCAACGGACGTGTGTTAATTGCACACATCAAGCACTTTTTCTGGCGCCGTTGTCGGGGACCTGAAGAAAAGTTACACCACAAAGATTTCTATCTCCCACGTCAACTGCACGCCAGCAGCACTTTTTCTGGCGCCGTTGCCGGGGAGATCAAGACACGCTGCAAGGGGAGTCTCCACTTCCAATCTCTTTACTTTGTTTTTTTGTCTTGCTTTACTTTACTTTATTTACTACTTTGTTTGCTGCACTAAAACAAAAACACAAAAAAATTAGTTGCTAGTTTTACTTTATTTACTATCTTGTTTGCGTTCTCCATATTAAAAACACAAAAAAATTAGTTACTTGCATTTACTTTATTTAGGTTGCTTTATTTACTACTGCTAAAATGAGTAATCCTGAAGTTGAAGTTCGTTCTTTTAAGCAACAAGGTGGAGAAAGTTTTAAAGATGCTTGGTATAGAATTAGTGATGCTCATCATAGGTGCACTAAGAAACACTCCACTATTATCCTACTTAGGAACTTTTATGTTGGTATATCTAGCTGGAATAGGTATGTTCTTGACACTCTTTCGGGGGGTAATTTCCTAGGTACTCCTGCTTTAGAAGCTAGTTGCATCATTGAGAGTCTAGTTGGAATACCACCTGTTAATGAAACTAAAATTGAAATCTCTCTTGAGGATGTCATGAAAAAGTTGGAAGCCATAGAGAAAAATCTTCCAAGTGTTGAGACTAAACTGGGGGTATTACTTGATAATACTGATAAACTTGATAAATCCCTAGGAGGAGTGAAAGAATTGCTACTTTAGAAACTTGTGCTATCCATGATAATCAAACCCATAGAATTGGTAAACTTGAAGAAGCTATGGGAACATTGGGTTCAACTTTTTCTTCTCTTAAATTTAAGGAGAAAGCTTATGTGGGCAAGGAGCAAAAATTCATGTATGTCTCTAAGGTGCCTAAGCCAAAGAATTATTATAAGCCTAAAATTGATAAAACCATTGGTACCACTATGGAGAATTTAGATAATGGAGCATCTGAGGTACCCTCTGCAACAAGTTGTGGTTGTAAGAAAGATTATGATGTTGATGCTTCTTCTCTTGATAATACTTGATTCGTACTTTCTGCGCCTAGCTGAAAGGCGTTAAAGAAAAGCGCTTATGGGAGACAACCCATGTTTTTACTACAGCACTTTTGTTTTATATTTGAGTCTTGGAAGTTGTTACTACTGTAGCAACCTCTTCTTATATTTATTTTATTGCATTGTTGTGCCAAGTAAAGTCTTTGATAGTAAAGTCAATACTAGATTTGGATTACTGCGCGAGAAACAGATTTCTTGTCTGTCACGAATTTGGGCAGGGTTCTCCGTAGGTAACTCAGAAAAATCTGCCAATTTACGTGCGTGATCCTCGGATATGTACGCAACTTTCATTCAATTTGAGCATTTTCATCTGAGCAAGTTAAGTGCCCCTGTAAAATTCGTCTTTACGGACTCGTTCGTTTTGACAGATTCTGCCTTTTATTTCGCATTGCCTGTTTTGCTATGTTTGATGGATTTCTTTGTTACATTAACTTTCAATAGCTTTGTGCAATGTCCAGAAGTGTTAATAATGATTATGTCACCTCTGAATATATGAATTTTCAATTATGCACTAACCCTCTAATGAGTTTGTTTTGAGTTTAGTGTGGAGGAAGTTTTCAAGGGTCAAGAGAGGAGGATGATACAATATGATCAAGAAGAGTGAAAAGTCTAAGCTTGGGGATGCCCCCGTGGTTCATCCCTGCATATTTCAAGAAGACTCAAGCATCTAAGCTTGGGGATGCCCAAGGCATCCCCTTCTTCATCGACAACATTATCAGGTTCCTCTAGTGAAACTATATTTTTATTCAGTCACATCTTATGTGGTTTGCTTGGAGCGTCTGTTTGTTTTTGTTTTTGTTTTTGTTTGAATAAAATCGGATCCTAGCATTCTTTATGTGGGAGAGAGACACGCTCCGTTGTTGCATATGAACACATGTGTTCTTAGCTTTATTCTTAATGTTCATTGCGAAGGTTGAACTACCTCGTTCATTGATATATGGTTGGAAACGGAAAATGCCGCATGTGGTAATTGGTATAATGTCTTGAATAATTTGATACTTGGCAATTGTTGTGCTCATATAGATCATGTTTAAGATCTTGCATCATGTACCTTGCACCTATTAATGAAGAACTACATAGAGCTGGTTAAAATTTGGTTTGCATGATTGGTCTCTCTAAGTCTAGATATTTTCTGGTTGAGGTGTTTGAACAACAAGGAGACGATGTAAAGTCTTATAATGCTTATAATATGTTCATATGTGAGTCATGCTGTAGCATTTATACTTGAGTTTGCTTCAAACAACCTTGCTAGCCTAGCCTTGTATTGAGAGGGATTCTTCTCGTGCATCCAAATCCTTGAGCCAAAATCCATGCCATTTGTGTCCACCATACCTACCTACCACATGGTATTTCTCTGCCATTCCAAAGTAAATTACTTGAGTGCTACCTTTAAACTTCCATTCTTTGCCTTTACAATACATAGCTCATGGGAAAATAGCCTTAAAAACTATTGTGATGAAGAATATGTACTTATGTATCTTATTTCTTAATAAGTTGCTTGTTGAGTGATACGTCCAATTTGCATCACTATTTTATATCATAATTTGCTGTTATTCATTGATATATTTCATATTGGGACACAATACTTTTGTTATTTCATCTATTTTGCATGTTTCATGATTATTTGGAGATCGCGCACCGGAGCCAGGATTCTGCTGGAAAAAGCACCGTCAGGATGCAATATTTCGGAAGATCAACTGTGGAAGGAAATTACACCAAAAATCCTATTTTTCCGGATGACGGAGAAGGCCGAAGGGGGAGCCGAGAAGACCCAAGGTGGGGCCGGACCACGGGCCGGCGCGGCCCATGGCATGGCCGCGCCACCTTGTGGTGTGGGGGCCCCACAGCCCCTTTCGCCTCCTTTTCTTCGCGAAACCCTTCGTCCCGAAAACCTAAGCTCCGGAGGGTACGTCGCGAAGAGCCACGGCCGCCTCGCGGGGCGGAGAACACCGGAGAGAAAAGAGCTCTCCGGCGGGCAGGAATCCGCCGGGGAAATTCCCTCCCGGAGGGGGAAATCGACGCCATCGTCACCGCCATCGAGCTGGACATCATCTCCATCGCCATCACCATCATCTTCATCATCATCACCGCCATCTCCACCGCAGCACCTCGTCGCCGCTGTAACAATTTGGGTTTGATCTTGATTGTTTGATAGGGGAAACTCTCCCGGTGTTGATTTCTACTTGTTATTGATGCTATTGAGTGAAACCATTGAACCAAGGTTTATGTTCAGATTGTTATTCATCATTATATCACCTCTGATCATGTTCCATATGATGTCTCGTGAGTAGTTCGCTTAGTTCTTGAGGACATGGGTGAAGTCTAAATGTTAGTAGTGAATTGTGGTTGAGTAATATTCAATGTTATGATATTTAAGTTGTGGTGTCATTCTTCTAGTGGTGTCGTGTGAACGTCGACTACACGATACTTCACCATTTATGGGCCTAGGGGAATGCATCTTGTACTCGTTTGCCAATTGCGGGGTTGCCGGAGTGACGAAACCCGAGCCCCCGTTGGTATATCGATGCAGGAGGGATCGCAGGATCTCAGAGTTTAAGGCTGTGGTTAGATTTATCTTAATTACTTTCTTGTAGTTGCGGATGATTGCAAGGGGTATAATCACAAGTATGTATTAGTCCTAGGAAGGGCGGTACATTAGCATAGGTTCACCCACACAACACTTATCAAAACAATGAAGATTAATCAACTGTATGTAGCGAAAGCACTAGACTAAAATCCCGTGTGTCCTTGAGAACGTTTGGTCATTATAAGTAAACAAACCGGCTTGTCCTTTGTGCTAAAAAGGATTGGGCCACTCGCTGCAATTATTTCTCTCGCATTTTACTTACTTGTACTTTATTCATCTGTTACATCAAAACCCCCTGAATAATTGTCTGTGAGCATTTACAGTGAATCCTTCATCGAAACTGCTTGTCAACACCTTCTGCTCCTCGTTGGGATCGACATTCTTACTTATCGAAGATACTACGATACATCCCCTATACTTGTGGGTCATCAAGACTATTTTCTGGCGCCGTTGCCGGGGAGTGAAGCGCTATTGGTAAGTGGAATTGGTAAGGAAAACCTTCACTGTTTGTGCTGATTTTATTTCTGCCTGCTGCTATAAGTCATTATGGAGAGATCTTCTCTTCAATTTCTATTTGGGAAATCTACTACTACTGCAACGGTAGTGGATGAGGCGCCAGGTGAGGAAGTGATACCATATAAAATACCTATGAAAATTATTGAACGTGTTATGGATAACCGCTATGAAGGGGATGGAACCGTCCATCCCGGTGATCATTTACTTGTTTTTGCATGAATTATGCGGGTTATTCAAATGTGCGGTATTGCTATGAATGAA
This sequence comes from Lolium rigidum, assembly GCF_022539505.1. Taxonomy (NCBI): domain Eukaryota; kingdom Viridiplantae; phylum Streptophyta; class Magnoliopsida; order Poales; family Poaceae; genus Lolium; species Lolium rigidum. Next base: position 188,523,282 of record NC_061513.1, on the reverse strand, counting down.
GTAAGAAAGAAACTATTCTCTATATCGCTGTCCGGTAAAGCGGCGCATTGGTATAAATTACTGGATAATGGGGATTCTCTTGAATGGAATGATATTGTGCCCCGGTTTTATTCTAAGTTCTATCCTCCAAGTGAGATTCACAAAGATCGGAATCGCATATATAATTTTTGGCCTCATGATGGAGAAAGTATTGCCCAAGCTTGGGGGAGATTGAAGTCTTTAATGCTCAAATGCCCCATTCATGAGCTTCCTGGTAATGTTATTATTGATAATTTCTATGCAAGACTTTCTTTTCAAGACAAGACCTTGCTGGATACTTCTTGTTCAGGATCATTTACACGCAACAAAGAAGAGTTTAAAAGGGACCTTCTTGATCGGATCCAAGAAAATACTGAAGGTTGGGAGAACGACAAGGATAGAGAATCAGGTATAATTTATGATTATAAATGCATTGAAGCTTTTATGGATACTGATAAATTTCGTAATATGAGTGCTACATATGGTCTTGATTCTCAAGTTGCTGCGAACCTTTATAAAGCTTTTGCCTCTCATTATGAATTGCCTAAGAAGAATTTTGACAAGTATCATGAACCGTATAAAGATAAAATTGATTCATCTATTAATAAATGTGTTGTAGTTGAAACTGCTGATCATGTTATTCCCGAAGCTTATATTGAAAAAACTCCTTTCCCTGCTAAAATGAAGGAGTACTCGTTATAAATAGTGCGGTTCATAAAAGTGAAAAGAAACCTATAGAACCCGAAGAACAAATAAAAGTTGAACCTCGTTGTTGCAATAGTTAAAGATCTTGTGACTGAAAATGTGGAGGATGGTCATATTATTTTCTCGTGAAGATGCTTCTAATATTGTTTCACATCCTAATAAACCCAAACAAGTTAGTGTTCCTATGCTATCTGTTAGAATTGGTGATCATTGCTATTATGGTTTATGTGATATTGGTGCAAGTGTTAGTGCTATTCCTTATGAGCTTTACACGGAGATATTGCACGAAATTGGTTCTTGTGAACTTGAAGATATTGATGTTGTTATTCAACTCGGCTAATAGAGAAACTATTTCTCCAATTGGTATTGTTCGAGATGTGGAAGTTCTATGTGGTAAGATTAAATATCCTGCTGACTTTTTGGTACTTGGTTCTCGCTGCTAGTGATTATTGTCCTATCATTTTTGGTAGACCTTTTCTAAATACTTGTGGAGCTATTATAGATTGCAAGAAAGAGAAAATTTTGACTAAATTTGTCTGGTGAATCTTATGAGTTTAACTTCTCTAAATTTACCAAAACTCCTTATAAAGCTGATTTGCCTAGTAATGATTTTAAAATGGAGCAAGTGTGCATCTATTGTTCTTGTTCCTAATAATCCTTTGCAGCAACATTTGGAGAATAGCGAGAGTGAAGTTTTTAGGAAAGAAAGGGATGAGCTTGAGGAGATTTTTCTTCGCCAACCTATTCTCAAGCATGATTTACCGGTGGAAGATTTGGGTACAACACCGCCACCAAAGGAAGATCCTGTTTTTGATTTGAAACCATTGCCTGATAATCTTAAGTATGCTCATATTGATGATAAGAAAATATATCCTCGTTATTATTAGTTCTAAGCTTTCAGAGATTGAGGAAGAAAGGTTATTGGAAATATTGAAGAAACACCGAGGTGCTATTGGCTATACTCTTGATGACTTGAAGGGGATTTCTCCCTCTATTTGCCAACACGCCATTAATATGGAAGATGATGCGAAGCCTGTTGTTGAACCCCGGCGTCGTCTAATTCCTAAGATGAAGGATGTGGTAAGAAATGAGGTATTACGACTTCTTGAAGCTGGTATTATATATCCTATTGCTGATAGTAGATGGGTTAGTCCTGTTCATTGCGTTCCTAAGAAAGGAGGAATGACTGTTGTGCCTAATGATAATGATGAGCTCATCCCTCAAAGAGTAGTTGTAGGGTATAGAATGTGCATTTTTTCGAAAAGTTAATAAGGTTACTAAAAAAGATCATTACCCTTTGCCATTTATTGATCAAATGCTAGAAAGATTGTCTAAAAATACTCATTTTTGCTTTCTTGATGGTTATTCTGGGTTTTCACAAATTGCTGTTAAAGCTAAAGATCAAGAGAAAACCACTTTCACTTGTCCCTATGGAACTTATGCTTATAGACGTATGCCTTTTGGTTTATGTAATGCTCCTGCTACTTTTCAAAGATGCATGTCCTGCTATTTTTCATGGCTTTTGTGAGAGTATTGTAGAGGTATTCATGGATGATTTTTCCGTCTATGGGAATTCTTTTGATAGTTGCTTGCGAAACCTTGATAAAGTTTTGCAGAGATGTGAAGAAACTAACCTTGTTCTTAATTGGGAGAAATGCCACTTTATGGTTAATGAAGGAATTTTATTGGGACATAAAATTTCCGAGAGAGGTATTGAAGTTGATAGAGCTAAAGTTGAAGCAATTGAGAAGATGCCCTATCCGAGGGATGTTAAAGGTATTCGTAGTGTTCTTGGTCATGTTGGGTTTTATAGGAGATTTATTAAAGATTTCTCCAAGATTTCAAAGCCTCTTACTAATCTTCTTCAAAAAGATGTACCTTTTGTTTTTGATGATGATTGTAAGGAAGCTTTTGAAACTCTAAAGAAAGCCTTAACAACCGCTCCCGTAGTTGAACCTCCCGATTGGAATTTGCCTTTTGAAATTATGTGTGATGCTAGTGATTTTGTCTGTAGGCGCTGTTCTTGGACAGCGAGTAGATAAAAAATTAAATGTTATTCATTATGCTAGTAAAACTCTTGATGCTGCTCAAAGAAATTATGCTACAACTGAAAAATAATTGTTAGCTGTAGTCTTTGCTTGTGATAAATTTAGATCTTATATTATTGATTCAAAAGTTACGATTCATACTGATCATGCTGCAATTAGATACCTTATGACAAAGAAAGATGCTAAGCCAAGGCTTATTAGATGGGTACTTCTGTTGCAAGAATTTGATTTACATATTATAGATAGGAAAGGTGCCGATAACCCCGTTGCCGATAATTTGTCTAGATTGGAAAATATTGCTTATGATCCTGTTCTCGTTAATGATAGTTTTCCAAATGAACAATTGGCTGTAATAAAGGTGAACTCGCGAGATAGCCCTTGGTATGCTGATTATGCTAACTTTATTGTATCCAAGTACTTGCCTCCAACCTTTTCAGCTCAAGCAAAGGAGGAAATTCTTTTATGACTTGAGGCATTATTTTTGGGATGACCCGCACTTATATAAAGAAGGAGTGGATGGTATTCTGCGAAGGTGTGTTCCCGAATATGAACAACAAGAGATATTGAGTAAATGTCATGGTAGTGCTTATGGAGGACATCACGCCGGAGATAGAACTGCGCAAAAGGTTCTACAATCAGGTTTTTATTGGCCAACTCTCTTCAAGGATGCGAGAAAGTTTATTTTGTCTTGTGACGAATGCCAAAGGGTTGGTAATATCTCCAGACGTAATGAAATGCCTATGAATTATCTCTTGTTATTGAACCGTTCGATTGTTGGGGATTTGACTTTATGGGACCTTTTCCCTCTTCAGAAGGTAACACTCATATACTTGTTGCTGTTGATTATGTTACTAAATGGGTGGAAGCCATACCTACAAAAAGTGCCGATGGTGAGACCTCTTTAAGAATGCTTTTAGATATTATTTTTCCTAGATTTGGAGTACCTAGATATATTATGACTGATGGAGGTTCTCATTTTATTCATGGAGGTTTTAGAAAAGCTCTTGCTAGGTATGGAATTAATCATAGAATTGCTTCCGCTTATCACCCTCAAACTAGTGGTCAAGTAGAATTATCAAATAGAGAGATTAAATCTATTTTGGGAAAGACCGTTAATAAATCTAGAAAGAATTGGGCTAGTAAATTGAAAGAAGCACTATGGGCTTATAGAACTGCTTATAAAAACCCCATGGGAATGTCACCTTATAAAATGGTTTATGGAAAAGCTTGTCATTTACCTTTAGAACTAGAGCACAAAGCTTATTGGGCTATTAGAGAACTAAATAAAGATCCTAAACTAGCCGGTAATAAGAGGTTGCTGCAATTAAGTTCACTAGATGAATGGAGAAGTGAAGCTTATGAAAATGCTAAACTCTTTAAAGAGAAAGTTAAGAAATGGCATGATAGAAGGATTATCAAAAGAGAGTTTAATATTGGGGATAAAGTCCTATTGTATCGGTCTCGTCTCGTACTCTTTGCGTGGAAATTACTCTCGAAATGGGAAGGACCATATGTTGTTGAGGAGGTGTATCGTTCAGGAGCAATTAAAATTAGCTCTCTCCGAGGCAATGCTACGCAAGTGGTGAATGGATAAAGACTCAAGCATTATATCTCGGGTGATTCTTATAATGTTGATGTTGATATTATTCAAGTGGAAACACCGGAGGCTTTCATCAAAGGACAAATTGACAGTCCGCCAAAACTCGACTTTGAATAGGTAACAAGATCGGTAATGAAAAGTTCGCAATTTACTTTCCGAACAATATTTTTGCTGTTTTTGGAAAATATGAAAAATTACGAGATCGAAACGGAGTGGAGGAGACGCACGAGGGCGTGCCCCCATAGGCCGGCGCGGGCCCCAGCCTGGCCGCGCCGCCCTATGAGGACACCGCCTCGTCGCCCCTCTCCGACTCTGGTTCGACCTGGTACTTTCCGTTTGTTCTGAAATTTTTTGCTATATAATCCCCCGGACCCCTGGAGGTCCGTATATCGTTTTCTCGACGTGTTTTGTTTTGAGCTGTTTCTGCCAGGACCTGTCTTTGATCTAGAGCACCATGGCCTCCGACAACAAGGGCAAAGGGGTTTCGAAGGAAGAAGTGAAAAGGGTGTCGTCAAAACAAGAGCAACAAGTTGTTGGGAGTAAGCAAATCTTGGTGGGATCTGTTGACACTCGACGTTCTTTCTCTCATAACTTGTAGGGACCCTTACCACCAGCTCTTGGTCTCGACTCTTTCCCTGTGCTGGAAGAAGTTCTACGGACTACCGATGAGTTTTGTGATCAATATCGGGCTCTAAGAAGAGAAGTGGAGATACTCCAGGAGGAGAATTACCGACTCCGTAGATTGCTGGAATATTATTCGATACCCATTACAAGGTCGCCACCGCCAACTTCAGATAACAATGAATCTCTTCGAGTCTTAGTGCAGAATTGCCAAGCTGAGAAGTTGAAGCCGAAGGAGATCCGTAAGAAGCGCGGGAGGAATTCATCACCACCATCGCCAAAGGAGTAATTCATCATCGGTATTGGCATCCCCTTGGTTTGTTCTAAGCTTGGGGAGTGCCGCGGTATCACATCATCACTACCTTTTACTTTTTACTATCAAGTAGTGTCATATCATGAGTAGGGAAGTTATCATATAAGATGGGTTGCAGTATGGAAGTATCTCTCCTTTAGTTTGTCTATGTATCCCTTGGTGTGAGTTATCATTATGAAATATTAATGAGAAGTCTTATCATTTACATATTGCACATCTTATTTTAGTTTGCAATTTCTACTATATAATTGATCTTGATTTTTGTATTGGTACCACTTTGGGAGCATCAAGTAAATCTATTTGGTTTTGGCAAACTTAGCATTGGTCAATAGCAACAACACTTTGAGTTTAAGAATGTTGGCGTCAGAAACCCACCGGCGGGCAGCGACGGGCAACACCGTAGAGCCGGGAACAACTAGGGCTGCGGCTGGCCCCAGTCCCTCTGAGCGACGGCCCGCAAAGCCTTCTGGTCACGCACGTCCGATGCTGTCGCAAGGGCGTGCCACCTGACCTAAACCTGGTCAGGAAGGTGTGGATGATGCCTCGCTTAGTTTCCTGCAGGGCACACACGTAAACATTAAATACGAGCCTCGATCGGCTCTCAGGTTATCCCGTGAATCGGCTCAAAGAGCCGATCCACCCATGATTCGTACAAGGTGTCCGAATATATGGTGGTCCTGCTTGATCAAGATAAAGCTAATAAGATCTACGACGATTTGGGGTTTTCACCGCATAATCGGATCATCCTACTCACGATTGGGCCTCGCGCTCGCGCACGGTGATCGTAAGCCGATCCTAGACGGGGCCTAAAAACCAACACGAGGTTGATCCCCGGAACATCCTGTCTAGGGCTAGCAACTGCACCCTACACGCCGCCGGATCCTCCAACCCTTCGTAAGGCCTAACTATTGCAGATATTAAACTAATCCTCGAAGAATCAAGGAGCAACCGTAACGGATCAAATCTACTAAATAAAGATCAAGCGGGTGCCGCCCCTACACCTGAGTCGGTGTAAGGGCGGCTAGACATGCAAGGGTTGCACTACGATAGCATATGATACGAAGAACAATGCTAACCCTAACATGTCTAAGATAACTACGTTGCTCGCCATCAAAAGGCTTCGACGAGCAACGCGTGAACAACGTGATAGGCATTACGCCGCCTAGATCGCAAGATGCGATCTAGGCAGCATGGTGCTTACCGGTAGAAACCCTCGAGACGAAGGAGTTGGCGATGCGCCGAGATTTGTTTTGGGGTGAACGTTGGTTGTTGTTTATTCCATAAACCCTAGATACATATTTATAGTCCAGGGACTTTCTAATGTGGGCGTGCACTAAACCGTGCACGGGTAAAACTCTAACTTCTAAGCTAAGATGCGATCTAATATGTTACAGATACATGGGCAGTTTAGCCCAACTTGGTATAAAAGGCCGATTCACATATTTCTTCCATATAGATTCTTCACGTCCATCTTGATCGCGGCCCACCTCTGACTCGGTCAAATTCTGGTGATAACACATGCCCCCCTGGTTTTGGAAATGACATTTCCAAAATCATTATGCTTTCTTTCGTCGGGTCATGTCGTGGCAGAACCGTTGCAGTATCCGTCATCATGATGCCCTGCCTTCTCAACTTCTCCGTGTGACCTGGCAGTTTTTTTTTTTTTTTAGGCACCACTTCCTCGGAAACTGCTGTGGCATTGAACTTCCACTATATCCCCTTTTATTTAACCGCTCCGCACAGTTTATTCCTGCATCTCCTTCGCATTAGCATTCCAAAAGCCCTCCTGCGCCACCATGTCCTCTTCCTCCTCTCGCTTCATCGGATCTTTCCACCCAGTCCTCTTCGTCTCGCGAGCCGACGCCGGAGCCGAACCCGGCGGAGGTCCACGCGGCCAACATCCGCCGCGCCATTGAGGCCGGGGAGGAGTCTAGCCATGACTTCTCCCTCTGGTCGGAGGACGACAAGTCCCTGACCGACGGGGAAAGTGACCTCCGCTTCCTCGCCGACGGGGAAACGGAGGAGGAGAGCGACGACGATCGCTTCTCCTGTGACTTCACCTCTCCCGAGGAGGAGGAGGAGGAAGAAGAGGAGGAGGAGGACGACGACACCTCCTCCGACGAGCCTCCGGCCAAGCGGTTCTGCCCTTGGCCGGGAAACCTCAGCGACTTCGACAGTGACGACGACGACGCTGACGAACAAGACGAGGACAATGAGGGCCCGGTCGGCGGCCATTGGAGCGACGACGAGCCCGCCGGGAGCAGCGCCGACAGCGGCGACGACGGCGACGACGAGGGCAGCGACGGCCCGTAGATAGGACATCTAGCATAGGACCAGTAGCAGTAGATGGGGCCATGTATCCCCTAGTACTTCCTTTTGAGAGCAATCAGCTCCTTATGTAAGAAATCTATCAATGAAGAACTTTCCCTAATCTGATTTTGCCGATTCCTTTTAGCTTATCTTGCCGATTCGTCCCCTTTGCCAATGCGTAACGAGCCGATAGCAACGCATCGGTCCTTCGACATTTACCCTTCCATCCTTCGACTGATGATTCTCTTTCCGGTAGATACCGTGGGATTTCCAGGAGAGCCCTTAAATTTCCCCCCACCGGTTTCAGCGATCCTCTTCAGCGAGCGCTCATCATTTTGCGAAGAAGGTTGCGACGAAAGATCAGCCGATGGTACCCCAATCGGCTCCTCAATAGAGCATCTACCAGGCCTGTTGCCCCCCGAGTCTCAGCCAAGGCAAAACAGAGACGAGGATGCGCAAATTAGCTGAATGGGCCTGGGCTTGATCATGCAGAGCCAGCCGATTTGAACATAAATCGGCTTCCCAGAGCAGAGAGCCTTCAAGGTGAGCTGCCCCCCGAGTTTCTAGCGCCTTGCTGGTCAGATCGGCTCCTTTTCTTTGACAGATTAGATACAACCCATCCTTAACCTGATCTGCCCACCCGTGCTGCTCACAACAGTTGTACCTCTAAAGTCGATGGCTGCTGCATCGGCCGAATTTAAAAAATTTTGAATTCGGCCGATTTATGTATCGGCCCCCGTGTTTCAATACCCATCAAAGATTATCTTTTGAATTCGGGTATTAGGAAGACGCTTCTCCCTTCGTATCCTCATGTCTCATCCGTGTAGGTGCCCCCCGAGCCGATTCTGCCAGGTAACTGCTGAAATCGGCTCTATGATTAGCCAAGGTACTCTATGTGAACGTCGGCTCTGCTAGGACCAGTGTGGCCTTCCTCCAGGTCATCAGCCGACATAAATCCATCTCCTATTAGATTGGCGTTGAACCAAGGCAGGACGGATGGTGAGGATAATTTTGGCCGATTGCTGGAATCGGCCTCCACGTTGCTTGTTCGATGAAGGTTTTGTAATGTTCCTCCATAAACCTTTTTTTGGGGCCGATCACAAGGATCAGCCTCGCCATACTTGCTCATTGTTCCGTTCTTGCTACTCGGTCAGGCCGGTGGATAAAACCAGCCCAATCTCTGACTTTATCATATTGGTGCGCTTGCCGTCGTCCACCTTGAGTGCGTCGTGTAGTCGTGGAGCACTAAGCTTTGTCGGAAGGATGAGCACCATGTTTGTGCCAGCCGATGTCTCATCATCGGCTTTCCTCTGCTTGGGGCGCCACTCTTTTCTTTGTGGACGTCCCTCTTCATCCAGGGTTCGCTGAACTTTCGCAGCCAGATCAGGTCGTGCCTTCCTTAGCGTATGCAAGTATAACCTTTCGGCTTCCTCCAGGCCGCGCAATCGCTGAACCCTGCGCTTTTGGGAACGGCCTGAGTCCGTCGGGCACCACCTTGGCCGGTGGTACCTGTCTTCTTCTTCTTGTCCCTCGTTTTCTGAATCCTCGAGATCTTCCCATCGAGGGGACTCAGCGCGTTTGCTTTGTGGCGGGAGAGGCCCTAAGCGCTCGAACACGGACACGTTGGTTGCCTCCTTCTTCTTCCGGTTGCATTCTGGGCAATTGCCGATTGTTGGCAATCGGCTCATTCCTGAATCCCAGCAGTGTCTGAAGAAGGGACAATCCCAGTGCCTGTCCTCGTCGTCTCGCTCCCTTGCCTTTTCCTTGGCACAACGCTCGTGCTCCTCCTCATCGCGATTATGCCGACGATGTCTTCTGGCTTCTCTAGCCAAACGATCTCTTTCATCATCATCGCTGGACCGTCGGCGTTGGTCATACTGACTCACATACTTGTTGAGGAGGTGATCAGAGAGAGGTCGCTGATATCTTATGTTCTTCACTTCTCCCTCTGTTACGTAGCGCTTGCCATCTTGGCGGAGCCGATCGCGTGGAGCGGCTTCCTCTGTGTCTTTGCTGTGAGAGCAGCTGCCCTCATCTCCATCCTTGCCAGCGTGGTGTCCAGATCCTACCATGTTGATGCTGAACGAAGACCCTGGCTGGCAACCTTCATGGTAAGTATACTCCACCATGTTAACGGCGGGGAAAGGGTGTGTGTCGACCTTCATGGCGTACTGGTTAAAAATTAGCCGTCCTTTTTCTATCGCCATCTGGATCTGCTGACGCCACACCCTGCAGTCGTTGGTGGTGTGGGAGAACATGTTATGCCATTTGCAGTATGGCTTTCCGTTCAGCTCCTGCGCCGTGGGGATCTTGTGGCCTTCGGGTACCTTTATATGCTTCTCCGTGAGTAAGAGATCAAAAATCTGCTCAGTTTTGGTCACGTCGAAGTCGAACCCTTTTGGAGGGCCTTGTGGCTTCACCCATTTGCAGGACACGGGGCCCGCCGCTCGAGTCCATTCAGCCACTGCTACCTCCTGATCTCCCATAGTACCTTCATCTTTGTCTGCCTCAACCAGGACCACCGCACGCTTGAATTTGTCCTGGTAAACATCTGGGTGGCGCTGTTCATATGCTGACAGCTTCTGCACCATGTGCGCCAACGAAGGGTAATCTGCTTGGGAGGCCACGTCCTTGATCGATGATGAGAGACCCACCACCGCCAACTCGACTGCTTCTTTTTCACTTACGTGAACCGAAAAGCATCGGTTCCTAATGGTCCCGAAGCGCTGGATGTATTCCGCCACTGTTTCCCGCGCTTCGTCGTACTTGAGCAAGATCGGCTATACCAGCCTCGGAAGCTTCGAGTGATACCGAAGGTGGAGCTGCTCTTCCAACCGCTTCCAAGTCCGGACTGAGTTCGGTGGCAGCGATGTGTACCACCCGAAAGCCGATCCTGCGAGAGATCGTGCGAAGAACCTCACACGCAGCTCGTCTGATGCTGAGATAGTGCCCAGCTGTGCCAAATATCGGCTCACATGCTCGATGGAGCTGGAACCATCCGATCGACTAAACTTTGTAAAGTCAGGGAGCCGATATTTGGGAGGTAGCGGAATCAATTCGTACTCGTTGGGGTACGGCTTGGTATAGCCGATTGTCCTTCTTTTCGGCATCATGCCGAACTGGTCCTTTAGGATCGTACAAATCTCATCCGCGGTGATGGCCGAAGGCGATGGACCTTGAAGATTCGCCGGGGTGGCGTACTTGGCCAGCCATGCTTGCTTTTCCGGTTCTGAGCCAACTGCAGGAGCTGGGCTCTGGAGGTTCGTCGGAGTGGCGTACTTAGCTAGCCACGTTTGCTTCTCAAGATCTGCTCCTGACGTTCCTCCTGCTGTTCCAGAGGCCCCCACTGTCGCAGCCTGGTTTGAGAGTGCCCAGGTGCTGCCGTCTGGTATGTATGCGCACGCGTATCCGTGCGGGATCTCCTTGGGCGCCTCCGGTAGGAATTGGCAGTCACTAGGATCACCACCAATTTTGTAGACGACATATGCCGATGAGTTCGGCACTTCTGGTGCTGCCCATGCGAATGGCAGCGGTGGATGGGACTGGAGTGCCATCTCTCCCTTGTGAGTCCCCAAAGCTGGTCCTGACGGAGAATATCGGTGGCTCATGATTTCCTGGACCACGCGCAGAGCTACATGCTCCAAGGTGTTCACCAGGCTCTCAGAGTGGCGGTGCAGCGAATGAGCCACCATGTAGTTGATCTCCTAACGCAGCGACCTGGTGTGTTCTTCTGACGGAGCGGACAGGTCCACTCCATCGAGTGCGCCTTCAGGTGAGAACCCCTTCCACCTGACGCCATGGGAGCGGGTTCTGTGGAAAGAGCCGATGAGTTCGGCTTCGAGGACCGCCTTGATCTCGTCATGCTTCTTCTTGAGCTCGTCAGTCAGGTCCTCATACTTGACCGGAGTGCTTTCCGCCATCTCAGATGTAGATGGCGATGTGGTGGATGTCGAATATGGTCCCACCGGGCGTGCCAGAATGTGTTGGCGTCAGAAACCCACCGGCGGGCAGCGACGGGCAACACCGTAGAGCCGGGAACAACTAGGGCTGCGGCTGGCCCCAGTCCCTCTGAGCGACGGCCCGCAAAGCCTTCTGGTCACGCACGTCCGATGCTGTCGCAAGGGCGTGCCACCTGACCTATACCCGGTCGGGAAGGTGTGGATGATGCCTCGCTTAGTTTCATGCGGGGCACACACGTAAACATTAAATACGAGCCTCGATCGGCTCTCGAGGTTATCCCGTGAATCGGCTCAAAGAGCCGATCCACCCATGATTCAGACAAGGTGTCCGAATATATGGTGGTCCTGCTTGATCAAGATAAAGCTAATAAGATCTACGACGATTTGGGGTTTTCACCGCATAATCGGATCATCCTACTCACGATTGGGCCTCGCGCTCGCGCACGGTGATCGTAAGCCGATCCTAGACGGGGCCTAAAAACCAACACGAGGTTGATCCCCGGAACATCCTGTCTAGGGCTAGCAAACTGCACCCTACACGCCGCTGGATCCTCCAACCCTTCGTAAGGCCTAACTATTGCAGATATTAAACTAATCCTCGAAGAATCAAGGAGCAACCGTAACGGATCAAATCTACTAAATAAAGATCAAGCGGGGTGCCGCCCCTACACCTGAGTCAGGTGTAAGGGCGGCTAGACATGCAAGGGTTGCACTACGATAGCATATGATACGAAGAACAATGCTAACCCTAACATGTCTAAGATAACTACGTTGCTCGCCATCAAAAAGGCTTCAGCACGAGCAACGCGTGAACAACGTGATAGGCATTACGCTGCCTAGATCGCAAGATGCGATCTAGGCAGCATGGTGCTTACCGGTAGAAACCCTCGAGACGAAGGAGTTGGCGATGCGCCGAGATTTGTTTTGGGGTGAACGTTGGTTGTTGTTTATTCCATAAACCCTAGATACATATTTATAGTCCAGGGGACTTTCTAATGTGGGCGTGCACTAAACCGTGCACGGGTAAAACTCTAACTTCTAAGCTAAGATGCGATCTAATATGTTACAGATACATGGGCAGTTTAGCCCAACTTGGTATAAAAGGCCGATTCACATATTTCTTCCATATAGATTCTTCACGTCCATCTTGATCGCGGCCCACCTCTGACTCGGTCAAATTCTGGTGATAACAAAGAAGAATAGAGGAAATACATGTAGAAGATGTTATTATCTTTCTTATCAGTTCTTAGCTTGGTATTCTAAAGTTAAAATTGTTTGTGCTTACAAGTAAGATGCATGATTGTTTCTATCACATGTATATTTGTTTGTTTCCCTCAACTCTTATGCTTGCTATTTAACCTTGCTAGCCAAAGACCTGTACTGAGAGGGAATGCTTCTCGTGCATCCAAACCTTTAAAACCAAAACCCATGCCATGTGTGTCCACTATAACTACCTATTATGTGGTATTTCCTGCCACTCCAAGTAAATACTTCATGTGCTACCTTTAAACAATCCAAAACTTTACTACTCCTTATTTGTGTCAATGTTCTATAGCTCATGAGGAAGTATGTGGTGTTTATCTTTCAATCTTGTTGGGCAACTTTCACCAATGGACTAGTGGCTTCATCCACTTATCCAATAACTTTGCAAAAAGAGTTGGCAATGGGATTCCCAGTCCAAAATTAATTAACCAAAATAGACACTCCTCCATGGTATGTGATTGTTGGACGGCACCCGAAGGATTCGGTTAGCCATGGCTTGAGAAAGCAAAGGTGGGGAGGAGTGTCATCATAATAAAACTAAATAAAAAGGCACTCCTTCATGGTATGAGATTGTTGGCGGGCACCCGAGGATTCGGTTAGCCATGGTTTGTGAAAGCAAAGGTTGGAAGGAGTGCCATCCAAAAATAAAGATAAAATGGGAGCCGCTCTTTGAGAGTTTGTCTGGCAAGGGGGTTAGAGTACCCGCTACCAGTCGTTGACAACAACAAACACCCCTCAAAACTTTACTTTTATTCTCTTTATATGATTTCAAAACTGAAAAAGCTCTAGCACATGATTTAATCCCTGCTTCCCTCTGCGAAGGGCCTGTCTTTTACTTTATGTTGAGTCAGTAAACCTATTTCCCTCCATCTCAAGCAAGCATTTGAGTTGTTGTGATCAAACTATTATATTGTGATTTGCTTCATCATGTCTTTTATTCTTCCTTGTTTAGTACAAGTTTTATCTGATGAATATAACTTTGAAAATTATCAATGATTATGAGGAGATTTTTATGATTGAGTATGCAAGTTGTGCTATATAAGCTTTAAATATGAGAGCGATGCTCAATAGATAAGTATAATCTGTTAACTGTTCTCTGACCAAGAACAAATTTTGCCATCACCAATTATGATTTCTTATGCACCTTTATTTGTGATTACCTTATACTCGTTTCAAGTTGAGTTATATGAGGAAGTTGTTTACTATAATGTCTTGTGTGAATGAATATGATGCTTCTTGTCCGTATTTTATTTATCGACTCTTCACTCCATAAACATGTGGTCCTGTTTACCGAGTTCGGTTTCGCTTGGGGACAAGCGAAGTCTAAGCTTGGGGGGAGTTGATACGTCCAATTTGCATCACTATTTTATATCATAATTTGCTGTTATTCATTGATATATTTCATATTGGGACACAATACTTATGTTATTTCATCTATTTTGCATGTTTCATGATTATTTGGAGATCGCGCACCGGAGCCGGGATTCTGACTGGAAAAAGCACCGTCGGGATGCAATATTTCGGAAGATCAAGCTGTGGAAGGAAATTACACCAAAAATCCTATTTTTCCGGATGACGGAGAAGGCCGGAAGGGGGAGCCGAGAAGACCCAAGGTGGGGCCGGACCACGGGCCGGCGCGGCCCATGGCATCGGCCGCGCCACCTTGTGGTGTGGGGGCCCCACAGCCCCTTTCGCCTCCTTTTCTTGGCGAAACCCTTCGTCCCGAAAACCTAAGCTCCAGAGGGTACGTCGCGAAGAGCCACAGCCGCCTCCGCGGGGCGGAGAACACCGAGAGAGAAAAGAGCTCTCCGGCGGGCAGGAATCCGCCGGGGAAATTCCCTCCCGGAGGGGGAAATCGACGCCATCGTCACCGCCATCGAGCTGGACATCATCTCCATCGCCATCACCATCATCTTCATCATCATCACCGCCATCTCCACCGCAGCACCTCGTCGCCGCTGTAACAATTTGGGTTTGATCTTGATTGTTTGATAGGGGAAACTCTCCCGGTGTTGATTTCTACTTGTTATTGATGCTATTGAGTGATACCATTGAACCAAGGTTTATGTTCAGATTGTTATTCATCATTATATCACCTCTGATCATGTTCCATATGATGTCTCGTGAGTAGTTCGCTTAGTTCTTGAGGACATGGGTGAAGTCTAAATGTTAGTAGTGAATTGTGGTTGAGTAACATTCAATGTTATGATATTTAAGTTGTGGTGTCATTCTTCTAGTGGTGTCGTGTGAACGTCGACTACACGATACTTCACCATTTATGGGCCTAGGGGAATGCATCTTGTACTCGTTTGCCAATTGCGGGGTTGCCGGAGTGACGAAACCCGAGCCCCGTTGGTATATCGATGCGGGAGGGATCGCAGGATCTCGGAGTTTAAGGCTGTGGTTAGATTTATCTTAATTACTTTCTTGTAGTTGCGGATGCTTGCAAGGGGTATAATCACAAGTATGTATTAGTCCTAGGAAGGGCGGTACATTAGCATAGGTTCACCCACACAACACTTATCAAAACAATGAAGATTAATCAGTCTGTATGTAGCGAAAGCACTAGACTAAAATCCCGTGTGTCCTCGAGAACGTTTGGTCATTATAAGTAAACAAACCGGCTTGTCCTTTGTGCTAAAAAGGATTGGGCCACTCGCTGCAATTATTTCTCTCGCATTTTACTTACTTGTACTTTATTCATCCGTTACATCAAAACCCCCTGAATACTTGTCTGTGAGCATTTACAGTGAATCCTTCATCGAAACTGCTTGTCAACACCTTCTGCTCCTCGTTGGGATCGACATTCTTACTTATCGAAGATACTACGATACACCCCCTATACTTGTGGGTCATCATTGAGCGGTAACCATGTTTATAGGGACGCCATCAATTTTTACCTTTGTTGAATATCATGTGAGTTGCTATGCATGTTCGTCTTGTCTGAAGTAAGGGCGATTTTCATGATCAAATGGTTTGAGTATGCATATTGTTAGAGAAGAACATTGGGCCGCTAACTAAAGCCATGAATCATGGTGGAAGTTTCCAGTTTGGACACAAAACCTCAATCTCTTATGAGAAATATTAACTGTTGTTGCATGCTTATGCATTAAAAGAGGAGTCCATTATCTGTTGTCTATGTTGTCCTGGTATGGGTGTCTAAGTTGAGAATGATCAAAAGCGAGAAATCCAATGCGAACCATTTCCGATGCTGCGCTACTCTGATCATTATGCTCAGGTTCATAAACCTTATCAAGTTCCATTGTCCTCCCACTCAAATACTTCGCTAGAAACAATTTCTTGGAAATAAGTAAGAAACATCGAAAAACACTTTTGTCTTCGTCTCCATAGTGGAAAGAATTCCCAATCAATTTTCTGGGATAACCAACAAAGACATTCATCAGATTTTGGTTGTAAACTTATTTACTTATGCTATGCATACCAAAATTTAAGAAAGGACTATTAGGGTTTATACCCATGCCATAACTCGTATGGTGTCATTTCAACGGATTATGATGATGCTCTATTTAGTGTAACAGCGGTAGTCACTAAAGCATAATCCACAAAAATATAATGGCATCATTTTATTTTATCTCATCATTGACCCAACAAGGTTTGGATACATCTCTCGGATACTCCATCATCACTATGATACTCCAAGAAACGTGAGTTGTAGAACAATTTCATAACTCTCTTAGATGTTCACTAAAACTCGTAATTCAAATATTTCCACCATGATCCAATCATAGATATTTGACTTTTCTATTACGATGATTTCCACTTCATGCTGAAATTTATTTGACTCCATTCAAATGTTTCAAACTTCTTCCTTATCGAATAAATATATCCACATATATATACTCAATTCATTGTTGGAAGTTTTCATGAAGTAGTAGAATCTCCCGCACACAGCTATGCCCAGTGAACCATATACATCGTCATGCATGTTTCCACTAAGTTAGTTGCCCGTTCAACTCTTGGCCTATGAACGGTATTCAGTCATTCTCTTTAGAAGAGATTTGCAAGTGTCAGACGATTCAAAAATCGAATGACTCCAAAAATCCATTTGCATGGAGTTCCTTCATGCGTTCCTTTCTAACATGACCTTAAATGGCGGTTCCACAAATAAGTGGAATTCACATCATTTGCCTTATGGCATTTTAGCGTCAGTGTTATGCATGTGTGTTTCACCATAAAGACTTATAATAACTTGTCCATCGTACATGGAATACTGTCAAAATTTGAACAACTCATTGTTTTCATTTGACCAGAACAAAAACAACAATTATAAAGTTCTTTATTATAAATATGAAGGAATGCCAACGAGGAACACAATAACACTTTATTTTGTTCCAGACGTGCATTCCTACCATATTCCTTGTCAGTCACTTAGGCCATTGTATTCTTGTATTGCGTTGTTTTGTATGACACTTCATACCAACCAATATGGTACAAATACCCAAGAATTTCATTGTGTGACCAAACAAGAAATACATTCATAACATGTATATCATCTATATACACCTGAGCTAGACTTTCTAGTCTTTTCTTTCTTTCTGCAAAAAATCTTTTGTAGTTTCTCTTTTAGCTTTCCTCATTCTCAGAAAACACTTCACCTTCAATAACTTCTAGGTCCATTGGTCAATTACCAATAACCTTGAGGTTCTTACTTTGAAGATGATCATCACATGACAAGTGTTCCAGATTTCACTATTAGTAACTTTTAATGTGATGAACAATTTCACTCATAATTTTATCCATCAAATCATGACGACTTTCCGAGACCATGTCTGTACATGTTAGGCTCGTAAAGTTTAACCTTAGTATTCGCATGTGCAAATCTGGCTTGCACCCGTTGTATGCACACGTAGAGTCTATAACATCCGATCATCACGTGATGCTTCGAAACGACGAGTCTTAGCAATGGTGCATACTAAGGACGATCACTTCATGGATATGCGAATATCGTTAGTGCCCAACTAGTTGGAGGATCGGGACGCCTAGCGTCTTCAACCTTCGTACATTCCCATAAAACTTATGAGTTTATGTAGTCTCACTAGATTATATTCTATCATCTTGCAATAAGGTCTTAGATATCACATATATCTCATACCTCGCTTATTTCTGAAAACAAAATTTCCAGCTCCTTATTTTTCAAACGGATTTGAAACTTCAAGTTGAAAACAAAATTTCCAGCTCCTTATTTTTCAAACGGATATGAAACTTCAAGTTTCACGGAGACAAGATGATTTTAGGTACTAATTGAAACCATTTCTCTTTGAATCAGTAATGTGAGGTTTACTAAAAGTTTGCAATAGGACTTAATCATTTCTTGATACTTTAACAATACGGTACCAGTCCGTAAAGTTACTTGTCAGACTTAACATTATTTCTATCTCAATTACAAGACTAGCGCATGGTAGAAAACAGATGCCAATTCTACACATTTAATTCAAAATACTATTCAGACTATGTTCATGATAATTAGTTCATGTTTTAATCTAATTACTAATGAACTCCCACTTAATACAACATCCCTCATAGTTGTTTAGTGGCACACGATCCATATCCACTACACCAAAACCGATCATCACGTGAGATGATGTAGCTTCAATGGTGAACATCAACATGTTGATCATATCATCCATATGACTCGTGTTCAACCTTTTGGTTTCCTGTGTTCCAATGCCATGTCTATACATGCTAGGCTCGTCAAGAAAACCCAAGTATTTCCGCGTGTGCAACATGGCTTACACCCGTTGTATGTGAACGTAGAATCTATCACATCGGATCATCACGAGATGCTTCAAAACGACGAACTGTAGCAACGGTGCATACGAGGGGAGAACACTTTATTATCTTGATATTAATGTGAGGGATCATCTTATAATGCTACCGTCGCGATCTAAGCAAGATAAGATGCATAAAGGATTAACATCACATGCAATTCATATGTGATATGATATGGCCCTTTAATCTTTGTGCCTTTGATCTTCATCTCCAAAGCACGGACATGATCTCCATCATCAACGGGCATGATCTCCATCATCATCGGCGTAGCGTCAAGGTCCATGGCGCCGTCTTCATGGTTGTTCACCGTGTGTAGCAACTATTACAACTACTATGAAATAATACTACAACATGAAATATAAAGACAACCATAAGGCTCCAGCCGGTTGCCACAATACAATAATGATCATCCCATACATATTCATCATCACATCATGGCCATATCACATCACCAAACCCTGCAAAAACAAGTTAGCGGCTCTAATTTGGTTTGCATATTTTACGTGGTTTAGGGTTTTCGATTAAGATCCAATATACCTACGAACATGAACCACAACGCTGATACTAGTGTTGTCAATTGAAATAGTAAATTGAATCTTAACTATGGTGAGAGAGACAGACACCCGCAAAGCCACTTATGCAATACAAGTTGCATGTCGAGCGTGGAGCAAGTTTCATGAACGCGGTCATGTAAAGTTAGCCCGGGCCGCTTCATCCCACCATCCCGCAAGATGCAAAGTACACATAACAAGAGACAACAAAAGCATCAACGCCCACAAAACCATTGTGTTCTACTCGTGCAACCAATCTATGCATAGACACGGCTCTGATACCACTGATGGGATTCGTAGCATAGAAAACAAAAAAATTCCTACCACAAGAACGAATAACAAGCCAAGATCTAATCTAGTAGATGGTAGCAACGAGATGAAGATCATGAGACTAACCCTCGAAGATTCCAAAGCCTACGAGATTAGATCTCGTTGTTGATGTAGTCGATCACTTGCCGCTTTCAAAAGCGCGTAGAAGATCTTGACGGTGCCACAATCGGGCAACACCTCCGTACTCGGTCACACGTTCGGTGTTGATGACGACATCCTTCTCCCCATTCCAGCGGGCAGCGGATGTAGTAGATCCTCCTCGGAATCCCGCCAGCACGACGGCGTGGTGACGGTGGTGGTGGAGATCTCCGGCAGCGCTTCACCGTAAGCACCGCGGGAGAAGAGGGAGGAGGGAGTAGCTAGGGTTTGGGAGAGAGGGGGGCTTGGGGCGCCGGCCAGGGAGCCCCTTGGTGGTGCGGCCAAGTGGTAGTAGGCCCCCTCCCTCTCTCCCTCATTATATAGGTGGAACCCCAAGGGTTAGCCCAAAGATTCGAATAAGAGTCCAACTCCAAAACTTACCAAAGGGTGAAACCTAGGGGGAGTGGGACTCCCCCTTTCCTTCTTCCTTGGTCGGCCAAGGTGGTGGAGTCCACCATGGACTCCACCTACCCTCTTGGTTGGCTGGTTAGGGATGGTGGATTCCATCCGGGACTCCACCATCCATGGTGATTTCTTCCGGAAGGTTCTAGAACATTCTAGCGCCTTCCATAAATGCACCAGATCATTTCCAAACTTGGAAAGAGACTTCCTATATATGAATCTTATTCTCCGGACCATTCCGAAACTCCTCGTGATGTCCTGGATCCCATCCGAGACTCCGAATAACATTCGAACTCCATTCCATATTCCATATCTACTTAGAACGACATCAAACCTTAAGTGTGTCACCCTACGGTTCGTGAACTATGCAAACATGGTCGAGACTCCTCTCCGATCAATAACCAATAGCGGGATCTGGAGATCCATAATGGCTCCCACACATTCAACGATAACTTAGTGATCGATTTAACCATTTACATACGATACCGATTCCCTTTGTCACGCAATACTTTACTTGTCCGAGGTTCGATCATCGGTATCTCCATACCTTGTTCAATCTCGTTACCGACAAGTACTCTTTACTCGTACCGTGGTATGTCATTTCTTGTGACCTAGTCACATGCTTGCAAGCTAATCAAACGACATTCCACCGAGAGGGCCCAGAGTATATCTATCCGTCATCGGGATGGACAAATCCCACTCTTGATCCATATGCCTCAACTCACACTTTCCGAATACTTAATCCCATCTTTATAACCACCCATTTATGCAATGGCATTTGATGTAATCAAAGCATCCTTCCGGTGTAAATGATTTACATGATCTCATGGTCGAAGGACTAGGTAACTATGTATCAAAAGCTTATAGCAATTTGAACTTAATGACTTGATCTTATGCTACGCTTATTTGGGTGTGTGTCCATTATATCATTCATTCAATGACACAACCTTGTTATTAATAACATCCAATGTTCATGATCACGAAACCATGATCATCTATTAATCAACAAGCTATTTATACAAGAGGCTTACTAGTGACTCCTTGTTGTTTACATAACACATATGTATCAATGTTACGGTTAATACAATTATAGCATGGTATGCAAACATTTATCATAAACACAAAGATATGATAATAACAACTTTATTATTGCTTCTTGGGCATATCTCCAACATACATAACGGCCCGGACCTCCTCCGTCCAAACCATTTCGCCACCAGCCTCCCCCTTCACTCCGCCAACCTTCCCCAAGAGGAGAGATCCTACCTCTCTCTGCAAAGCTTGTGCTCGTCGTCAACATTCGTCGCGGGACGGTGAAGGTTGCCATCACCTCGTGCCACAGTTTCCCTTCCTCTCCGTCTCTCTGGAAACCCCTAACCACCCTGTATCTAATGCGCCACCTCTTGATCCCCAGGTTGGCCCGACGGCGACGTGTCCGTGATTAGCAGGAAGGGCCGCCCGTCGCAGTCAACCGTCGTCGACCACCGTTGTTCCCATCGCCTCGACCACCGTCCGAGAGCCTGTCCTCTGCCGCGTCCAACGCGCTTGCTCCCGCCGGCTTTTGCGACCCACGGTGAGCAGGCGACCGTCCAGATGTAGTTAGGGTTTGCCCCACACACCTTCCGCGACGCGAGGAGAAGAGGGTGGTGGCCACCGTTGGATGCACATCCAACCGGTGCATGCACCATGGCCCCTGGCCCGCCAGCCAGCGTGGCTGCCACGTCCTCCCTCCATTCAGAAACCCTTCTCCCGCGCGTCTGCCCGCTGCTGGGCTAGCCAGCAACCCGAACTGGGCCGCTCCCCCACTTCCGGCCCACTTCGATTAATAGGGTGGATCTGAAAATTTTCTCCAGTAAATAGATCTGCAGCTTTGCTAATTCTATAAATTTGTCGAGTATCCAAAATTGATGATTCAAATTGTTGTATGCTCGTAAACAAATTCCTAACAACAATAAATTACATGCATGTGTTGTTTGCTGACGGATCTCTGTAAATAAATCTTGTTCTGGAAAGTTACAATATAGGTATTTTAATTAGCATGAGTGTTGTATAGATTATTTTTGCATGAGGTTAATTTTTCTGTGAAGTAGAAGTAGATACCTTTATTTTGGCACTAGCCTCACATGCAGAAGCTTCCTGGATTTTATTTTATTTACAAATCAAGTTTTGTCCAGAGAGCTAGTAAATAAATTTTAGTTTGAAAACTGCAAATGTTTTCTAAACAAATCCAAGTGCTGCTGGTAGATATATCTATAGGGTAATTTTGTGCCAAAGGAAATATTTTTCAGAGTTGTAGTTTAATTCTAAGAATTTTGTCACTGAAACATAACACTTTTCAATGACTGATTTTTGTAAATTTATTTACAAATCAGAAAAATACCAAACCAGTGGGGTTAGTTCACATTTGGCATTAGCTATCCGTGGGTATGCCTGGTGTTGGTTGGTGATGCTCTGATATTGGTGTGCCTAGCTATTTGTGTGCTCTGTTTACTGTCTTGTTTCATTTACCTAGGTTTTTTAAACAGTTGTTTGCAGTTGATTCTTGTGCAGGTGTGTTCCAAATGTTGTTAGCTTTCAGTAGGTATGCTGCATGAATTTTTGTGACTCGGAAAGATTTAGGCCATTTAAATGGTTCATAAGTCATTTCTGGAATTGCAAAAATCATATCTTTTGTTTTAAAAACCATAAATGGGTGAAACCACTTTCAGTAGATTGCATTTGTGAACCTTTGCATACTGTGATTTTACCAATTTTTTGTGTGAATTATTCTGGTGTGGTTTGTTGATTGGATATGGCTTGTTGTTTTTCTTTTTGCGACGCTAGATTCGAACGCCGCCGGAAATGGAGGAGAATGAGACTTTGGAGGAATTGAATAGGAAGACCAGGGACACTTTGCTGATCAAGGAAAGCCACCTCTTGATGCATCTCTGATCCTATATATCTTGCTCTTGCATTATTGTAGGTTTTATAAAGTGCATGTCTTTTATTTATTATGTCGGTGGTTAGCGCCGCCCGGAGTTTTATTAATCCACCCTTAGGATGCAGCCCTCGTTGGGTACCTACTGATCACACCTCTATTAGTGATATGGTGTTTACCACCTTATCACCCTTGTCGCCCCTTTTCAAAGAGAAATTGGACTACAGGTTGGGAGCCCTGGAAAAATATTTGTGAAAATTGTTTTGAAGCAAAAAGGCTTTTCTGGAAAACCTTGGAATGGGGTTGCCCTGCCCAAGTGTGGTTTTTTATGAAATACAAAAAGGTTTATGAAAGATATTGCTGGAGGAAAAAGGAGATCGAAAGTTGTTTTCAAAAAACCTTGGCGACCATAGTACGAAACCGGACCTAGCCAGTACAACCACATTACCCTTTAGTGGGACGGGGCATAGCGTAGTAGTTTGTATCGCCTTAGTTTGGGTCCTGCAAATGTAAGGGGTAGTCCGAACATGGACACCTATCGACGGTGGCCTTCCCGATGAACTGGGAACGCCTTTCCATTGCGTATCGATGGCAGGGGTACAACCTATGAGCTCCCATTGAATAATGGCCCGCAGTTGGTCGCGGCTTTCCGGAGGATCGAGCTGGTCGAGGAACTTGCTACTCCTAGGAAAACGACCCTGGTTCTGCTCGACTTTCCTCCTCGATTGCATAGACTTGATGATATTTTGGGTGTTGATGTTTATCGGGATTGGTGACACCATCATTGAGATTGGTGAAGACCTTTCCAATGGCAACAGATTTGTCGATGAAGCTGTCGACGCTGTCGGAGTCGCTGCTTATAAAGGAGTCCGCAGTCGACCCGAAGGACGTGTCGCTGAAGATCTTGGCGAGTTTTTCGCTTGCCTTGGTGTCGATGAAACGTGGCGACGAAAACTCTTCATCACTTGTCGAAAAGTCAGAATCGATCGCTGAAAATTCCGACGAGATCGGAACTTCGAGATGATAAGATCCTTCCTTGTTGATGCTAAATCGGAATTCTCCGAATGTCATGACGATGGCCTCCTCCAGATACGCACATGCATCCAAACGGGAGGGCGGGTGAGGAATAAAATCGACTAGATCAGTTTTTTCCTGTTTACCTCGATCCATCGCATTGCTTGCTACCGACGAAGTCGACGATTCTGGACGTGCCATCGAGATCAGCTCCTTGCAACCTCTAGATCCCACAGACGGCGCCAATTGACAAGGGATTAACTTGTCAATGCCTACGGATTGTAGACTAGGGTTTCGTTAGATGTAGAGGGCAAGTAGATCTCGAAGGTTTCAGCCAAAAAGTACTCGACGGTGTAAAAGCTAGGGTTTGAGAGACCATGATTCGATCCTTTCTGCGTCCCTCGACTCCCCCTTATATAGGAGGCGGAGCCGAGGGTTTCGTATCGTACAAGTTACAGAGTCCGGGTAGGTTTCTAACTCCTCCCGCAAGATTACAAATAATGCTTCCTATTACAACTCTAGCTTTCCTTAACAATGTCTTGGGCTTCCGAATCTTCTTATTCTTCGGGTAGTGGGCCTTCAGTAAACCCCGGGTACCATCATCGGCAGGCCCATTGGGGATGCCTATGTCACTCGGACTCTGGTGTTGGGAGGTACAACTCTAGGCGGCATGTCGTAGGATAAGACGAGCAGGCGAAAAACTACGACCGGGTACTTGTCATGGCATAAGTTGATTATGCAGGGATGACGCCCACACGATGAGTATTCAGATCTTGTGGGGAAAGTGTACAACCTCTGCAGAGTGTAAATCTATTCGAATAGCCGTGTCCGCGGTTATGGACATGGGAATGGCGGTACATAACATTAGAGGAAAGTTTTGGTTTTTCCAAAGTGTTTTCAAAAATTATTATTTCGGGAAATTTATGCCAGTGGGACTGGTGGAAAAGTACCTGCGAGGTACGGAGGAAAGTTGGAAAGGTGATGGCCATATGAGATGTCATATTCTCGAGAGGAATCACCTCTCGCTCCTTGTCGCCCTAGTTTAGTGCATGTTCCTTGCTACTTCCATACTGCATATCCTTTATTTCTCTCTAAGGTGGTTTGCGAGTACATTCATACATACTCATTGGCATTGTTGTCATGGCTATTTACTTGGCCAGACTTTGAAGAGGAGTATTTTGAAGAAGAGGAGTACGACGCCGAAGACGCGAACTAGGACGCTCTCCCAGTCAGCCACCTGTAGGGTAAAGGCCTGACTTGGGTTCCACCGCTGTTTGAATTCAAATAAATTCCGCTGCTGTTTGTTGAACTACGACCTTGATGGCCTATGATGTAAGACTTCCATAATATCTGCAATTCGGTACTATAATGGATGATGTAATCTGGTATCAGTACGGTTATGTATTCATGATGGAATGATCTTGGGATCGTGAAATTGTATTTATAACAGGAGCTTCAGACTGGTAAGTCCGAAGCCACACAATTTGCCCGTGGAAAATATCTGCACATTTGGTCTGTCCTCCACCCACCCAATCGCCGCTCTCGTTCCTCTCCCCCAATCCCCTCTGCCCAATCCCCTCAAACCCTAGGCGAGGGAGCTGCCTCCCATTGCCTCATCCCTCCCGCTCCTCCTCCAACCTCTCCCCTCCTCCTGCCTTCTCTGGTGGTCCTCGTATTGTGCCACACCAAGAGAGCAGTGGGTGGTGGCCGGTGGGAGAAGTGCAGTGGCCGTGCGCGTCATGCCATCTCCGAACGAGCAGGCGGTGGCCAGCGGGAGCAGCGCTACCGTTGCCGGACGAGCAGGTGGTGGCCGGCAGGAGCAGCCTCGCCGCCACACGCCATGCCGTCGCTGGGAGGAGCCGTGCTGTCACCGAGAAGAGATTTCGTTTGTCTGAGATTTGTTTGCTCTTCTGTTTTATTTCCTCTCAGATTTGAGATTGTATGAGATTTCCTTTTGGTTTGTCTATGATTTGTTTGTTCTTCTGTTCTATTTTGTTCTATTTTGCCCCAGATTTGAGATTCTATGACATTTCCTCTGGTTTGCCTCAGATTTTGTTCGTTCTTGTGTTCTATTTCATCCCAGGTTGGATTTGTTCTATTTTTTTATTCTTCATTCTGGTTGCTCTTTAATTTTGTACATCAGGTTTCTACTCATCTCAGCCCCTTCATGTACATCCTCATGCCTTTTTCAGGGATCAGTAGCAAACTCCGGTGAGAACTTGGAGAAGTAAGATGACAGAAAGAAAAAGATGGAGAAGCAACACTACAAGTCTACAAGAGTGGAGTAGGAAGAGATGTGGAGGAGCCATAAACATTGTGGCTAGGTTCTTTCTTGTGAGGTAGCTCTCACAAGGCAAGTAGGGACACAGTTTTGCAATTTGTGTACTGAAGAAGATTAAAAGACATGTAACTGTTTATTTGGGTGCTATGTAACATGTTGCAGGTTATCAACGGTGAATAGGGTTTGGTGACGAGGAGGGAGAGGTGGAGGGGCTTACCTTAGGAGCAGACTGTAACACCCTAACTTTTGCAACCTTGTTAAGTGTCTAGAATGCAAAAATCAGGGGGAACAAAAACGTTTTCCAACAACTAATTAAGATGAATTGCCTTGATCTGCTTGCAAATGAATTGACTTGGTATGCTTGTTGTTATAAATTTTCTTGATCTGTTTGTTTAGATTTTCCCTTGGGTTACTTCAGGGAGTGACTCCTCTTTAATGGAAACACCTTAGTCACTTACCAAATAGAATACATGTGTGGCTTAGGAAAATATGCTCTCCTCTTTCACTACCTCAAACCTCTCCACTTACGGCAACATGAGTGTGCCTACTTAAAATTCATCTGTGTGATATAACCCAGCTCCAGCCACCCTTGATTTAAAACTTGGGATCATCTACCCCTTAATACATCTTTCCCTTATACCCTAGTCAAAAACCCTAAGACCTCACAAATTTGGCTAAGTCCTTAAACTGCTATCCGGTTCCATTTTAAATCCTCTGTATTAAGCTACCCCTTTCCATCTAAGGTAATGCACCTGGTCCTAGACCTACCTTGTCCTGAGCACTTCCCAACCATACCCTTTGCCTTTGACTAGATCAATCATCTACCCTCCTATCCCGGATGGTTTTGAGGCCAAGTCAATAACCTGTCTTGGCAGTGTTAAAATGTTCTAACTTTGGCAGTTGTTTCCTAAGACCCCACAACTGTTTTTTTTCGTAAACTCAAGGCATGGATCTCATCTATGCATTACTATCTACAACTTCCACGTCTCGCATGTCTTATACAAGCCTTGCAACCCCTCTCTCCAACTTGATCTTATACCTTACCCGTTAATTCAGCTTAAGATCACTTTTTCCATGTTTACCTCTTTTTCCTTCTTTAATCCAAGTTTAATCTCTATAAAACCAAGTGTGGAAATGATAGCTACATGTTGTAGTAATCATCTACCCTTGAGAAATTTCTTTCCCAAAATTATTATTCTCTCAAATCAAGTTATTTTATTTCCAAAATTTTGAAAACCTACTCTACTTATTCTCTACTTTGACCACAAAACTACTTCTAGTTCTATCAAAGATTTTCAAATTATTTTCTCAATTGAAATAGGAAATGTTTGTGGTATTTTATATCACCCCATCTCCACCCAAAAATATTTTCTTGATGATTATTTTTCGTGCTTGATTTTCTTGTTGGCAAAATATATATTTATGGTACCAATGACATCCCTTGCCTTTTTCTTGCTTACTCTAAATATGAGAAAATCTTCCTTGTTTTTGTAAAGTGGGTAGAGCATCTTGAAGACCTATGTTCTACCTAGATTCTCTCAACATTTTAAAATCCTTTTCAGGAGGCTTCCTTTCTAATTGTCCATAGGCACTTGTGTGTATTAAATACTTATCTTTTG
Source organism: Lolium rigidum (assembly GCF_022539505.1). Taxonomy (NCBI): domain Eukaryota; kingdom Viridiplantae; phylum Streptophyta; class Magnoliopsida; order Poales; family Poaceae; genus Lolium; species Lolium rigidum. The sequence goes on along the minus strand of NC_061513.1, from coordinate 188,495,403 downwards.
GATTCAAAGTTTTGAATGGCAAACCTTAAAACACCAAGTGCACAAATCTGAACTATCTATCCACATCAACTATCCCACCTAACCTTTATTTGATCAAATATTCATAGATGAACCAAATGATCAATCTTTTTTTTTCTTTCCATCTCTATTTCTTAAATAGTTCTTATTTCAACCAAGCCCATCATAGACTTCATCACCCCAGCACCATCACGTCTTGCTTGACCTTCTTGGTCCCCTATCCATCTCCCTTGGTCCACTCTTGCTTAGCAAAAGGAGAAACCGGCCACCCATGCATTGGCATCATGTGAGCTAACCTCCCTCCTCTCTCTTTGTTTAATTCAACACCATCCACCTCCTCGTGACCTCTCCAACCTCCTCACCACTCTCTGGTCGACCTGCATGGTGACCCTACCTATTCCTTGTCCTCTTTTTCTTGGCACCATGGGGAATGGCCGGGCATGCCATGGCATGAGCTGGTGACATCTCTCTCTCTCTCCCTCTCACACCAAGTCAAACCAAAGGACAACACTACACCTGCACCCCTCCTGCACCACCAGCACGCATGAAACCGCCCCCAATACCCCTCTCTCTCTCTCATGTGCCCTGGAGCACCGATGGCATGCACTCGGGTGAAAAGATGCTCCTATGCCCGAGCCAGCACGCCACCAGCCACCCTCTCCGTCCCTGTTCGAACCCTAGCACGAGCCAGCCTTTGTCGTGTTCCTCCTGGCCACGATCGAACCCGCTCTGGATGCCGACGCCCGTCAAACACACGCGCGCGCGCAGCGAAAACCCTCTCTCCAAGCCGACCGACCGCCTCAGCTCCTCCCCTCTCGCCTATGACCGAGACTCGAGACCATCCACGCCCTGGCGCAGCCCGTGCCTCTCCCTTGTCTCACCCGTCTGTCCCGTGCGCCGCCCAGGCGCTGGCCAATGCGCGCGCCGCCCAGACGTGACCGGTCGAGCGGCCCCATCGCCCTGTCCCTCTATTCCTGCAAGCCACACAGACCGAGTGCATGCACCCCTCCGTGTATGCACGCCTCGCTCGCCCAAAACCCGCGCCGGAGTTTCGACGGTGACTCGCGTGGTGTGCACCGCGTCCACCGTGAGCACCGATATAAACCGACCCCGAGTCCTCCCTCGTTCCAGGCCACTCCTCACTCATCTCTCTGTCTCTGAGTAGCTAGAGGAGGAGCTTTGCTTCGTCTTCCACTCGGAGCGACGGAGAAAATCGAGCCGAGGCCGTCACCGCCGTGGCTGAGGCCGTCGCCATCACCCACCTTTCTCCTTGATCCACACCCTGCTGCACTGCCTCCATGACCTGACCTCGTCCCTTTTTCTCGCCAGGAGCACGCCGGGAGGCCACCGCCGACGGAACTCTGTCCGTGCGTGCGCAACGCTCGCACACATGGACGTCGTCGCTGTCTTAGGGCGGTCTGCGGCACGTGCGTCGCCATCGTCGACAACGTCGTCCGCATTGTCGGCCGCCAGCCCGCCTTCTTGACCGAGTCGCCGTGGGGATGCGGCCCCAGCTCTCGCGCCTCTGCGCCGTTTCCGTCTCCGTCGATGAAGCTTTGTGCATGCGGACGCGTAGCTCGTCTTCGACCTTACGGGAGCCCCGTGAGCATGTCCTCGACGCCGTCGCGAACTGCGTCCGGCCACCTCGGACCCTCGCGTCACCCCTGCATCGCCATATTCTTCCGCGAGCACACCGGTGAGCTCCTGCTTCCTCGCCGTCGCCGCGTTCACCCACAGCACGGGCGAACCATGTCGGCATCCGCGTCGTCGTCGGAGCTGCGTCGCTCCCGAGACGCCCAAGCCAGGCCGTCGCAGTGCTCCTCTGCATCCTCGTCAAGCCCCCGTCAACCCGAGCCCTCGCGGTGAGCAACCCCGTCCCCTCCTCCGTCGATCGATCGCGGCGGCGCCGTTTCTCCTGGGCGTAGTCGAGACCCAGTGCGATACGTGCATGCATGCACGACCGCGCGAGCGGGCCTCGGCCATCCGGTCCATGCTGGGCCGCGCCCCTGCTGCCCACCGCGCGCTCGCGTGCCGTCGCCCGGCTGGGCCAGCCCACTACGGGTCCGCCGCCCCATACTCTCTGGCCCGTTCTTTTTTTCTTTTGTTCCTGCAAATATTTCCCTGTCAGCACTAGTTTAGGAATAAATTCACCACAAATTCCTCAAGTATCCAAAAATCTATATTTAAAGTTCTGAATGTTCCCAAACAAATTATCAATCACCTACACTTGCATGCATGTGAATTTGTGCAGTAGATATTTACTGGTATTTACGTTTCTGAAATGTTGTTGTTCGGTTAGAAAATTAGTTGAGGGAGTTTTATGTACCCTATTGAAGTGAGGTAAATTTTGCTAGAAAGTACTTGTCAATAGATTCATTTTGGCATAGGTTGTGAATGCAGGAGCTTCCTGGATTTTGGGTGGTTTAGAAATCCATATCTGGACAGTAGGTCCTTTCTTGATTTTTCATTTGAAAAATAAGACTTGTTTTGCACCAAAACAAAGTTCCGTAGTTAGATATCATGTTATAACACACATGGGTAAAGGGAATTAATTTTTTTGAGCATTATTTATTTTCTGAGATTTTTATAACCAAAGCAGAGTACTTTTTAGTATAAAAATTGTGGTAATTATTTTATAGATCAGAAAAATGTCAAACCAATTTCGGTGGATCAAAGTTTTCAGCACCTATCTGTTGGTATGTTTGTTACTGGCTTGTTATATTCTGATCTCTGTGTGTCTTGAAAGTGGATTGCTCTAGTTTCTGCCTTGTCAAAATATTTAAAAATATTTAAAAGCTTATTTTTGAAAAATTCTAGTGCATGTGAGTTCCAAATGTTAATATCTTCCAGTATATATGCTGAATGTATTTTTGTGAGCAACAGAAAGATTTAGGTCATTTATTTAGTTCGTAAGCCATTTCTGGTTTTATAAAAATCCTAACTATTGTTTTAAAAACCCTAATGTAGTAAATCCACTTCCTGTAGCTTTATAAAATCAAGATTTACTCTCTGGGATTTTACCAAAAATTTGTGCATTATTATGGAGTGGTTGGTTAAATTGATGTTGGTGCTTATTTTACCCATAAGGCAATTGGGTTGTTTTTGTTTAAAATATCTTTAAATGAACTTTGGCACCAAAACCCTGCTGGTGGTTTCCAAATATCATTAGCCACCTTTTATTGTGTAGATTATGATTTGTTGTGAGGCGGAGCCTTTTTAGCAAAATAACCAATTATCCCTAGGTGCTAATTATTGATATGTTCAGTGTCTCTGATTTAGTGGGTTGCTGTTGTGTGTTGATTGTGTGGTTTGATGCTATGGCTATGTGTTGATTGTTCTCCCTTTTCTTTTGCGACGTTAGAATGCGAACGCTATCGGAGAAGGAGAGGATCTTGGTGAGGATTTCGAAGAGGAAAGAAGAGCAGAGGATCGTGAAGAAGAAGTTCGGGGACAAATTGGCCAACCAAGGCAAGCCACCTCTTGATGCATCTCTGATCCTATATATCTTATTCTTGCATTACTGCAGGTTTTATAAAGTGCATGTCTTTTTATTTTCATTTCGGTGGTTAGTGCCACCCGGAGTTTTATTAGTCCACCCTTAGGGTGCGGCCATTGTTGGTACCTACCGATCACACCTCTATTAGTGATATGGTGCTTATCACCTCATCACACTTGTCACCTCTTTTCAAAGGGAAATTGGACTATAGGTTGGGAGCCCTGGAAAAATATTTGTGAAAATTGTTTTCAAGAAAAAAGGTTTTTCGGGAAAACCTTGGAATGGGGTTGCCCTGCCCAAGTGGTTTTAGTGAAACACAAAAAGGTTTATGAAAGATATTGCTGGAGGCAAAGGGAGATGAAAAGTTGTTTTCGAAAAACCTTGGTGACCATAGTACGAAACCGGACCTAGCCGGTACAACCACATTACCCTTTAGTGGGACGGGGCGTAGTGTAGTAGTTTGTCTCGCATTAGTTTGGGTCCCGCAAATGTAAGGGGTAGTCCGAGCATGGACACCTATCGACCGTGGCCTTCCCGACGAACCGGGAACGCCTTTCCATTGCGTATCGATGGCAGGGGTACAACCTATGAGCTCCCATTGAAAAATGCCCCGCGGTTGGTCGCGGCATTCCGGAGGGTCGAGCTGGTCGGGGAATTTGCTACTCCTGGGTAAACGACCCCTCGGACTGCGGTGTTGGGAGGTACAACTCTAGGCGGCATGTCTTAGGCTAAGGCGAGCAGGCGAAAAACTACGATCGGGTACTTGTCGTGGCATATGTTATTATGCAGGGATGACGCCCACACGATGAGTATTCGGATCTTGTGGGGAAAGTGTACAACCTCTGCAGAGTGTAAATCTATTCGAATAGCCGTGTCCGCGGTTATGGACATGGGAATGGCGGTACGTGGCATTAGAGGAAAGTGTTGTTTTCTCCAAACTGTTTTCGAAAGTGATTATTTCGGGAAGTTTATACCAGTGGGCCGGTGAAAAAGTACCTGCGAGGTACGGTGGAAAGTTGGAAAGGAAATGGCCATATGAGATGGCTGAAATTAAATTGGGTCACCCTTACCTATTAGTCTGCAAATGAAATGGTTTACCAAAAAGTTTTCAACAAAGTTATGGAAATGTCTTATTCTCGAGAGGAACCACCTCTCGCTCCTTGTCGCCCTAGTTTAGTGCATGTTCCTTGCTACTGCCAAATATGCATATCCTTTACTTCTCTCTAAGGTGGTTTGCGAGTACAATTCATAATGTACTCATGGCTTTGTCCCTGGCTATTTACTTGGCCAGACTTGGTGGAATCCGACAGATGAAGAAGGAGTCGACAACGTCTATGCGAGCTAGGAACGTCTTCCCAGTCAGTTGCCTGTAGGGTTATGGCATGACTTGGGCCACGCTAACGCTTTCGTCTGAAGTATCCCCGCTGTGTGATTGTTGTTCTCCTGCCATTGCGGCCCTTATGTAAGTATTGGTCAGGTGACCTGTTGTAATTTTTTATTTATTTCGATATCGTAATGGATGATGTATTTGATACCAGTTCGGTTATGCTTTCACGACACACTGATCATGGGATCGTGAATGTGTATGCATAACGGGTGTTTCGGACAGCTAGTCCGGGGCACCACAGAGCTGGTATCAGAGCCATCCTGACTGTAGGGGACCTTAGTTAGCATGGACGTCAGTTAGGAAAATACTACTTTGGTAAAACTATTTATGAAACTTATTTTCCTAAGTAATCAGAAGCTTAGCTTGTATTTTTCTTACCTCTTCAAAAGCTTATCATTCTTACCTCGCTCTCTGATTTCTAAAAACTTTGGAAACTTCTTACTCTACTATCTCATCTTCTTCCAAAAAAAAAATAGATGTTGGACGATGTCCCCAATTCAGACTCGGAGACTCGAAGTCGAAGATGGATCAACCCTTCAGGAAGTCTCAAGAATCTCCGCCTGCAAACTATTAAAGATGGACGTTGACTTAGCAATACGCGTATAGGGATAATAAGATCATATCTTTGGTTGTCACCAAAGTCTGTCAAGGAGTTGACCTTGTTCCTCTCTGGACTTGCACTTTTGCAGTCGTCAAGGATCAAGTCCTCGGTTCTTGACTAGTAATTTTTAGACCCGTCACAAGAAGCCGTCATCCATGGAGCTCTTCAGCAATTACCCCTCCGAGACCAGAAAGATCCTATGCAGTTTTCGCCCCCGACTCAACATCGATGGCTCAACAGCCGGTCTACTTGACCACCAACTGCTACAAGAATCAGTGTTGAAGTTAATTTCATCAAAATGAAGATGTCTGCATCTCTGACCAACCCAAGCCTATAGGATGGATAGGACAAACTCAATTGCTTCGATTGAGTTACCCCTGCGTACTAGGTATCCTTAGGTACTTGAAATACCTCGTGTGGTTTTCATGATTGCTTGTGGTGTTGTGAACTGTTGCTTGAGTGCTTGTGATTGCTTGTTGAATGTATGCTTGTTTTAGCCTTTCGGCCTGAAAAACCCCTTTTGTGTTGTAACCCCGTTTAAGAAACCCCCCCTACAGTGTTTTTATTCGCCTTCGCTCGAATTTCTAGGAGAAATACTAACGGTTAGTTTGAAAAGCTAACAGAGAACCTAACTCTGACTTAGGTAACAACTAGATCGAACTCTGTTTTCCTAGAGTCCCCAACTTAGTGCGCCATTCAACCGAAGACACCCTGCGACGCCAAGGAAGCAGAAGCCAGTGCCTTCAAGGTCGTCTGCAACTCCACGAGAAAATGAAGCCATACAAATTTTGTCTAACCGTGGAGCATAATCGTGCTAACCTTGAAGCTATCTTCTTGAAACCTCAGCCTGACTCACCATCTAACAAGCTTAGTGAGCTGTAGCACCGAAGCCAAGTTTCTTTACAAGGTCCATCTGGTCCCCTTCAAGTGAAGCCGTCGAAGAAAACTCAAGACTCAAGATTTGGTGTACTTTAGTGAAACACCAACCCTAAAGCTGAAGACTATTTTCAAAGACTGTTGTTGCTGCTTTATGAGAAGACCCACCAGGAGTTCCGCTGACTTACTAACTTAACGAGCGCCCTACGGAACAGTAAACGTCGTGCGTGCCTCTTGAAGCTAAGGACTGCACTTCGCCCCTGAAGATTCTTCAACGCAAGACGGGAGATCAAGGACTTCTTCAAAAGCGCCCGACATGACCCTATGGCAGAAGCTTTGACTTTTTCCTAAACCCCCGTTGAACAATTTTAAGGGTGGAAGACTTCGTCTTCCACTAAAATTTAAGCTAACCTTAAAGTTTTCGATCTTTCTGAAGCACCTTTGGGATGCTCTAACTTTCAAAGAATCAAGGGCCCCTCTAGTATGGTTAGGAAGCTACAGATCTAACACCGGCATAGAGAAGTCAACCTCTTCACGAAGCTTGTCCTAGGCATAAATCTACCGGGTCTCTCAGAGGCTGAAGTTGTGACCTTCCGGCAACGACACGTCTACCAGAGGACGGAGTCTAACTTAATTTAACTTCTAACAACTTCTCTAGTACTACGCTTAGTAATGTCGGGACGAGATTATTTTAAGGGTGGAAGGTCTGTAACACCCTAACTTTTGCAACCTTGTTAAGTGTCTAGAATGCAAAAATCAGGGGGAACAAAAACTTTTTCCAACAACTAATTAAGATGAATTGCCTTGATCTGCTTGCAAATGAATTGACTTGGTATGCTTGTTGTTATAAATTTTCTTGATCTGTTTGTTTAGATTTTCCCTTGGGTTACTTCAGGGAGTGACTCCTCTTTAATGGAAACACCTTAGTCACTTACCAAATAGAATACATGTGTGGCTTAGGAAAATATGCTCTCCTCTTTCACTACCTCAAACCTCTCCACTTACGGCAACATGAGTGTGCCTACTTAAAATTCATCTGTGTGATATAACCCAGCTCCAGCCACCCTTGATTTAAAACTTGGGATCATCTACCCCTTAATACATCTTTCCCTTATACCCTAGTCAAAAACCCTAAGACCTCACAAATTTGGCTAAGTCCTTAAACTGCTATCCAGTTCCATTTTAAATCCTCTGTATTAAGCTACCCCTTTCCATCTAAGGTAATGCACCTGGTCCTAGACCTACCTTGTCCTGAGCACTTCCCAACCATACCCTTTGCCTTTGACTAGATCAATCATCTACCCTCCTATCCCGGATGGTTTTGAGGCCAAGTCAATAACCCGTCTTGGCAGTGTTAAAATGTTCTAACTTTGGCGAGTTGTTTCCTAAGACCCCACAACTGTTTTTTTCGTAAACTCAAGGCATGGATCTCATCTATGCATTACTATCTACAACTTCCACGTCTCGCATGTCTTATACAAGCCTTGCAACCCCTCTCTCCAACTTGATCTTATACCTTACCCGTTAATTCAGCTTAAGATCACTTTTTCCATGTTTACCTCTTTTTCCTTCTTTAATCCAAGTTTAATCTCTATAAAACCAAGTGTGGAAATGATAGCTACATGTTGTAGTAATCATCTACCCTTGAGAAATTTCTTTCCCAAAATTATTATTCTCTCAAATCAAGTTATTTTATTTCCAAAATTTTGAAAACCTACTCTACTTATTCTCTACTTTGACCACAAAACTACTTCTAGTTCTATCAAAGATTTTCAAATTATTTTCTCAATTGAAATAGGAAATGTGTGTGGTATTTTATATCACCCCATCTCCACCCAAAAATATTTTCTTGATGATTATTTTTCGTGCTTGATTTTCTTGTTGGCAAAATATATATTTATGGTACCAATGACATCCCTTGCCTTTTTCTTGCTTACTCTAAATATGAGAAAATCTTCCTTGTTTTTGTAAAGTGGGTAGAGCATCTTGAAGACCTATGTTCTACCTAGATTCTCTCAACATTTTAAAATCCTTTTCAGGAGGCTTCCTTTCTAATTGTCCATAGGCACTTGTGTGTATTAAATACCTATCTTTTGGATTCAAAGTTTTGAATGGCAAACCTTAAAACACCAAGTGCACAAATCTGAACTATCTATCGACATCAACTATCCCACCTAACCTTTATTTGATCAAATATTCATAGATGAACCAAATGATCAATCTCTTTTTTTTTCTTTCCATCTCTATTTCTTAAATAGTTCTTATTTCAACCAAGCCCATCATAGACTTCATCACCCCAGCACCATCACGTCTTGCTTGACCTTCTTGGTCCCCTATCCATCTCCCTTGGTCCACTCTTGCTTAGCAAAAGGAGAAACCGGCCACCCATGCATTGGCATCATGTGAGCTAACCTCCCTCCTCTCTCTTTGTTTAATTCAACACCATCCACCTCCTCGTGACCTCTCCAACCTCCTCACCACTCTCCGGTCGACCCGCATGGTGACCCTACCTATTCCTTGTCCTCTTTTTCTTGGCACCATGGGGAATGGCCGGGCATGCCATGGCATGAGCTGGTGACATCTCTCTCTCTCTCCTCTCACACCAAGTCAAACCAAAGGACAACACTACACCTGCACCCCTCCTGCACCACCAGCACGCATGAAACCGCCCCCAATACCCCTCTCTCTCTCTCATGTGCCCTGGAGCACCGATGGCATGCACTCGGGTGAAAAGATGCTCCTATGCCCGAGCCAGCACGCCACCAGCCTCCCCTCTCTGTCCCTGTTCGAACCCTAGCACGAGCCAGCCTTTGTCGTGTTCCTCCTAGCCACGATCGAACCCGCTCTGGATGCCGACGCCCCGTCAAACACCTGGCGCGCGCGCAGCGAAAACCCTCTCTCCAAGCCGACCGACCGCCTCAGCTCCTCCCCTCTCGCCTATGACCGAGACTCGAGACCATCCACGCCCTGGTGCAGCCCGTGCCTCTCCCTTGTCTCACCCGTCTGTCCCGTGCGCCGCCCAGGCGCTGGCCAATGCGCGCGCCGCCCAGACGTGACCGGTCGAGTGGCCCCATCGCCCTGTCCCTCTATTCCTGCAAGCCACACAGACCGAGTGCATGCACCCCTCCGTGTCTGCACGCCTCGCTCGCCCAAAACCCGCGCCGGAGTTTCGACGGTGACTCGCGTCGTGTGCACCGCGTCCACCGTGAGCACCGATATAAACCGACCCCGAGTCCTCCCTCGTTCCAGGCCACTCCTCACTCATCTCTCTGTCTCTGAGTAGCTAGAGGAGGAGCTTTGCTTCGTCTTCCACTCGGAGCGACGGAGAAAATCGAGCCGAGGCCGTCACCGCCGTGGCTGAGGCCGTCACCATCACCCACCTTTCTCCTTGATCCACACCCTGCTGCACTGCCTCCATGACCTGACCTCGTCCCTTTTTCTCGCCAGGAGCACGCCGGGAGGCCACCGCCGACGGAACTCTGTCCGTGCGTGCGCAACGCTCGCACACATGGACGTCGTCGCTGTCTTAGGGCGGTCTGCGGCACGTGCGTCGCCATCGTCGACAACGTCGTCCGCATTATCGGCCGCCAGCCCGCCTTCTTGACCGAGTCGCCGTGGGGATGCGGCCCCAGCTCTCGCGCCCTGCGCCGTTTCCGTCTCCGTCGATGAAGCTTTGTGCATGCGGACGCGTAGCTCGTCTTCGACCTTACGGGAGCCCCGTGAGCATGTCCTCGACGCCGTCGCGAACTGCGTCCGGCCACCTCGGACCCTCGCGTCACCCCTGCATCGCCATATTCTTCCGCGAGCACACCGGTGAGCTCCTGCTTCCTCGCCGTCGCCGCGTTCACCCACAGCACGGGCGAACCATGTCGGCATCCGCGTCGTCGTCGGAGCTGCGTCGCTCCCGAGACGCCCAAGCCAGGCCGTCGCATTGCTCCTCTGCATCCTCGTCAAGCCCCCGTCAACCCGAGCCCTCGCGGTGAGCAACCCCGTCCCCTCCTCCGTCGATCGATCGCGGCGGCGCCGTTTCTCCTGGGCGTAGTCGAGACCCAGCGCGATACGTGCATGCATGCACGACCGCGCGAGCGGGCCTCGGCCATCCGGTCCATGCTGGGCCGCGCCCCTGCTGCCCACCGCGCGCTCGCGTGCCGTCGCCCGGCTGGGCCAGCCCACTACGGGTCCGCCGCCCCATACTCTCTGGCCCGTTCTTTTTTTTCTTTTGTTCCTGCAAATATTTCCCTGTCAGCACTAGTTTAGGAATAAATTCACCATAAATTCCTCAAGTATCCAAAAATCTATATTTAAAGTTCTGAATGTTCCCAAACAAATTATCAATCACCTACACTTGCATGCATGTGAATTTGTGCAGTAGATATTTACTGGTATTTACGTTTCTGAAATGTTGTTGTTCGGTTAGAAAATTAGTTGAGGGAGTTTTATGTACCCTATTGAAGTGAGGTAAATTTTGCTAGAAAGTACTTGTCAATAGATTCATTTTGGCATAGGTTGCGAATGCAGGAGCTTCCTGGATTTTGGGTGGTTTAGAAATCCATATCTGGACAGTAGGTCCTTTCTTGATTTTTCATTTGAAAAATAAGACTTGTTTTGCACCAAAACAAAGTTCCAGAGTTAGATATCATGTTATAACACACATGGGTAAAGGGAATTAATTTTTTTGAGCATTATTTATTTTCTGAGATTTTTATAACCAAAGCAGAGTACTTTTTAGTATAAAAATTGTGGTAATTATTTTATAGATCAGAAAAATGTCAAACCAATTTCGGTGGATCAAAGTTTTCAGCACCTATCTGTTGGTATGTTTGTTACTGGCTTGTTATATTCTGATCTCTGTGTGTCTTGAAAGTGGATTGCTCTAGTTTTCGCCTTGTCAAAATATTTAAAAATATTTAAAAGCTTATTTTTGAAAAATTCTAGTGCATGTGAGTTCCAAATGTTAATATCTTCCAGTATATATGCTGAATGTATTTTTGTGAGCAACAGAAAGATTTAGGTCATTTATTTAGTTCGTAAGCCATTTCTGGTTTTATAAAAATCCTAACTATTGTTTTAAAAACCCTAATGTAGTAAATCCACTTCCTGTAGCTTTATAAAATCAAGATTTATTCTCTGGGATTTTACCAAAAATTTGTGCATTATTATGGAGTGGTTGGTTAAATTGATGTTGGTGCTTATTTTACCCATAAGGCAATTGGGTTGTTTTTGTTTAAAATATCTTTAAATGAACTTTGGCACCAAAACCCTGCTTGGTGGTTTCCAAATATCATTAGCCACCTTTTATTGTGTAGATTATGATTTGTTGTGAGGCGGAGCCTTTTTAGCAAAATAACCAATTATCCCTAGGTGCTAATTATTGATATGTTCAGTGTCTCTGATTTAGTGGGTTGCTGTTGTGTGTTGATTGTGTGGTTTGATGCTATGGCTATGTGTTGATTGTTCTCCCTTTTCTTTTGCGACGTTAGAATGCGAACGCTATCGGAGAAGGAGAGGATCTTGGTGAGGATTTCGAAGAGGAAAGAAGAGCAGAGGATCGTGAAGAAGAAGTTCAGGGACAAATTGGCCAACCAAGGCAAGCCACCTCTTGATGCATCTCTGATCCTATATATCTTATTCTTGCATTACTGCAGGTTTTATAAAGTGCATGTCTTTTTATTTTCATTTCGGTGGTTAGTGCCACCCGGAGTTTTATTAGTCCACCCTTAGGGTGCAGCCATTGTTGGTACCTACCGATCACACCTCTATTAGTGATATGGTGCTTATCACCTCATCACACTTGTCGCCTCTTTTCAAAGGGAAATTGGACTATAGGTTGGGAGCCCTGGAAAAATATTTGTGAAAATTGTTTTCAAGAAAAAAGGTTTTTCGGGAAAACCTTGGAATGGGGTTGCCCTGCCCAAGTGGTTTTAGTGAAACACAAAAAGGTTTATGAAAGATATTGCTGGAGGCAAAGGGAGATGAAAAGTTGTTTTCGAAAAACCTTGGTGACCATAGTACGAAACCGGACCTAGCCAGTACAACCACATTACCCTTTAGTGGGACGGGACGTAGCGTAGTAGTTTGTCTCGCCTTAGTTTGGGTCCTGCAAATGTAAGGGGTAGTCCGAGCATGGACACCTATCGACCGTGGCCTTCCCGACGAACTGGGAACGCCTTTCCATTGCGTATCGATGGCAGGGGTACAACCTATGAGCTCCCATTGAAAAATGCCCCGCAGTTGGTCGCGGCATTCCGGAGGGTCGAGCTGGTCGGGGAATTTGCTACTCCTGGGTAAACGACCCCTCGGACTCTGGTGTTGGGAGGTACAACTCTAGGCGGCATGTCTTAGGCTAAGGCGAGCAGGCGAAAAACTACGATCGGGTACTTGTCGTGGCATATGTTATTATGCGGGGATGATGCCCACACAATGAATATTCGGATCTTGTGGGGAAAGTGTACAACCTCTCGCAGAGTGTAAATCTATTCGAATAGCCGTGTCCGCGGTTATGGACATGGGAATGGCGGTACGTGGCATTAGAGGAAAGTGTTGTTTTCTCCAAACTGTTTTCGAAAGTGATTATTTCGGGAAGTTTATACCAGTGGGCCGGTGAAAAAGTACCTGCGAGGTACGGTGGAAAGTTGGAAAGGAAATGGCCATATGAGATGGCTGAAATTAAATTGGGTCACCCTTACCTATTAGTCTGCAAATGAAATGGTTTACCAAAAAGTTTTCAACAAAGTTATGGAAATGTCTTATTCTCGAGAGGAACCACCTCTCGCTCCTTGTCGCCCTAGTTTAGTGCATGTTCCTTGCTACTGCCAAATATGCATATCCTTTACTTCTCTCTAAGGTGGTTTGCAAGTACAATTCATAATGTACTCATGGCTTTGTCCCTGGCTATTTACTTGGCCAGACTTGGTGGAATCCGACAGATGAAGAAGGAGTCGACAACGTCTATGTGAGCTAGGAACGTCTTCCCGCTCGGCTGCTCGTAGGGTTATGGCATGACTTGGGCCACGCTAACGCTTTCGTCTGAAGTATCCCCGCTGTGTGATTGTTGTTCTCCTGCCATTGCGGCCCTTATGTAAGTATTGGTCAGGTGACCTGTTGTAATTTTTTATTTATTTCGGTACTGTAATGGATGATGTATTTGATACCAGTTCGGTTATGCTTTCACGACACACTGATCATGGGATCGTGAATGTGTATGCATAACGGGTGTTTCGGACAGCTAGTCCGGGGCACCACACAGACGACTACCAGTGGTAGCTCTGCGACCAAACAACGTCGTGTCGGGCGCAACGAGTCATGGACGAATGGAATCAGTGATGTCTTGCTAGAGCGAACTTCTGTTTTGAAATTGGGTTGTGTTATTGCTTTGTACACAGATCCTTCTCTCTCACACATATCTCATATTTGCAATTTATTACCCACCATACTTCTATTTACTGGTATCTAATATCTTTTTCTGTGCTTTTGTATGTTGACATTCAGGCTGAATTTGACTAAACCTGGCTCAGCTTTGCCTATATCATGACGGTAAGTAAAGCACCATGCTTATTTTTATTTCCCAATTCTTGTGAGAATAGTTTGTGTCAAGCGTTAGAGGTTAAAAAATTTCACTCTGTAATATCATATCCATTGGTTGGCGAAATACTGAAGTTCGACAGCGGACTCATATCAATTTAGATTTATCATATGTTGGGTAAAATGTGCAGTTAGTGTTATGCCTTCCTTTCCTTCTATCTGACTATGCTATGAAAAGAATGAGTACAAGAATATTTATATGGTGGCAAGATGGTATATAAGTTATTTTTATGTCACTGCTGGTCTAGAAGAACCATTTCTTATGCCGATACTAAGAATGAAATATTATCGTTTACTCTGCACGTTTGCAACCAGGTCATGTAGCTACTGCTACGAGTGTGCCTTAATATCAAATATTGCCGGTGCTATCTTGATCCCATGTTTCTCCAGAATGTTAATCATAACTTACAAAAAGATCCCTACTGCTCCCTACCCGCTGTTGACCTACCTCTCTTGCCAGGCTCCATTTCTCACTCGTTGGTGCTGGTTTTTTTCTCTCCTTTCATTTGATCATGTCCTGTTCGTCCATGTGTTTCTGGTTTAAACAGTATTATGAATTATTTAGCAAGCTCTGAATTCTAGTGTGCTCTGTTATTCTGATTTTTTTTACTGTCAGTAGTGGGCACATGTTGGTCTTGGTTGTGCATGATGTCTACGCACGCTTCTATTCTTGTAGACAGTGTTGGGCCTCCAAGAGCAGAGGAACAGCAGCAAGTTTCCCTTAAGTGGATCACCCAAGGTTTATCGAACTCAGGGAGGTAGAGGTCAAAGATATTCCTCTCACGCAACCCTGCAATTAAGATACAAGAAGTCTCTTGTGTCCCCAACACACCTAATACACTTGTCAGATGTATAGGTGCACTAGTTCGGCAAAGAGATAGTGAAATACAAGTAATATGGATGACTGTAAGTTGTAATTGCAATCTGAAATAAAAATGGCAGCAAGCAAACATGTAGCAGAACTTGTTGGAAACGGTGTTTCAATGCTTAGAAACAAGGCCTAGGGATCATACTTTCACTAGTGGACACTCTCAACATTGCAATCATAATTGAATATAAATATAAGCACTTCATTATGCTATTCTGAATTACTCTCTGGATGGATAACGAACACTAATTCACCGTGTAGGGCTGCAAAAGCAAACCTTAAAGATGTATTCCCAAGTACTAATAAACACCCCACGCTGTCACTTTGAGCATTCATAGGAGGTACTAACACACCACAATTTCATAGAGACATCCAACTCAAATCATAACCCGGTGAACAAGTATTCGTGAAATATAGCCTAAGAGACCCACACGGTGCACACACTCGTCACCTTTACACACGTGGGACAAGGAGTCTCCGGAGATCACATAAGTAAAATCCACTTGAATAGCATAACAACATCTAGATTACAAAGCTCATCATATGGATCTCAATCATGTAAGGCAGCTCATGAGATCATTGTATTGAAGTACATGGGAGAGAGAGAGATTAACCACATAGCTACCGGTAGAGCCCTCAGCCTTGGGGGAGAACTACTCCCTCCTCATCATGGGAGACAGCAACGGCGATGGAGATGGCGGTGATGTCGATGGAGATGACTCCGGGGGCAATTCCCCGTCCCGGCGGCGTGCCGGAACAGAGATTCTGTCCCCCAAAACTTGTCTTCACGATGGCGGCGGCTACATAACTCTTCGTGGAATATGGCTGTCTGTTTTAGGGTTTTCGCGACGGAGGTAATATATAGGCGGAAGGGCAGCCTCGGAGGGGTCCCGAGGGACCCACACCATAGGGGGGCGCCCCCCCTTGGCCGCGCCGCCATGTGGGGTGGGGCCCACTTGGCTCCCCTCTGGCCCCTCTTCGGTGCTCTGGAACCTTCCGTGGAAAATAAGGCCTTGGGCTTTTGTTTCGTCCAATTCCTAGAATATTTCCCGTGTAAGATTTCTGGAACCAAAAACAACAGAAAAGAGGAACTGGCACTTCAGCATCTTGTTAATAGGTAAGTTCAGGAAAATTCATAAAAATGATATAAAGTGTGAACAAAACATGTAGGTATTGTCATAAAACTAGCATGGAACATCAGAAATTATAGATACGTTGGAGACGTATCAAGCATCCCCAAACTTAGTTCCTACTCGCCCTCGAGTAGGTAAACGATAAAAAGAATAATTTCTGAAGTGACATGCTACCAACATAATCTTGATCAACAATATTGTAAAGCATATGAGATGAATGAAGTGATTCAAAGCAATGGTATATAGATTGCTAACAAAAAGATAATGACTAAACAACTGAATCATATAGCAAAAAGTTTTCATGAGTAGTACTTTCAAGACAAGTATCAAAAAGTCTTGCATAAGAGTTAACTCATAAAGCAATAGATTCAAAGCGAAAGGCATTGAAGCAACACAAAGGATGATTAAGTTTCAGCAATTGCTTTCAACTTATAACATGTATATCTCCGCCCCTCTATTTAACTTCATCATCTTCTTCCTCTGCTGCCTTCGCTCACTCCGCCCATCTGCGCCTCTGCCAAAAATTCTCCATTGCGCCCATTGCCCTACGCGTTCCTCCGAGCTCGTGTTGCTCTGCTCTCCTCCGGTGGAACTCATCTTCCCCTCAATACGCGTACTCCATCGCTCCATTACCCTCCAATGGCCGCGGAAGATCTGGAGTGGGAGAGATCCAAGATCTCCAATCAAGACATGAACCTGCTGAAGAGGTTGGGGCTCACGAAGAAGAAAGATGCCCTGCGCTTCCCCCACGAGGAAAGCTACCCAAATCCTCCAATGGAATACCGGGTTAGTTTTGTTGACCATCTTATCCGTGGTCTCTCTCCTCCTATCCACGAGTTCCTCCGGGGTCTTCTCTTTGTTTATGGGCTTCAGCTTCACCAACTGACCCCCAATTCCATCTTGCACGTGTCGATTTTTATCACATTGTGCGAATGCTTTCTCGGAGTCCAACCGAACTGGGCTCTGTGGAAACGCATCTTCTGTCTCCGCCGTAATGGCTCCCACGGCGTCGCCTATAATATTGGCGGCGTCGTCATCTGTGTTCGTTCTGACGTCGATTATTTCGACGTCAAATTTCCTGACTCTGTCCAAGGCTGGCGCAAGAGGTGGCTGTATGTACACGAGGAAAACTCTGACTCGGTAGAATACAATATCGCTCCTTTTGACGGGAAAACCAGAATTCTTCGCCGCCGTTCCTGGGACGCTGAAGCTTCCGAAGAAGAGAAATTGGCGACCGAGGCGCTGATGACTCGCATCCGTGAACTTCAGACTACTCGAGGCAAGGAGCTTTCTGGTATCCAAATCACAGCCTACTTCCTTAGGATTAGGATGCAGCCTCTACAGGCTCGAAAAAATCCCCTTTGGATGTACGCTGGTAACGAAGATGTCGAGAGGCTTTCGACGGATCTTTCTGCAAAAGATTTGGAGAAGCTAATCCGAAGAATCTCCAAGCTTAGCAAGAAAGATACCATTCCTACTTCTTGCAAGGTTGCGCCATTTTGTCGCGCCAATCCTCTTCCCGAGGTAATTTGTTCTTTGCCGCTATCATACCTTCTTCCTGAATTATTTTTGTGACGACTATTTTTACTTGCAACAAAATATAATTGTTGTCGACTTTCTTTATTTTCTACAGGGTCACCCTGTTTTATCTTCGCTTCCTCCTCTTCCTGAGGGTGGAGAAGTCGAAGAACAGGCAATTGTCACCGACGACAACCAGGATGCTTCTCGCCCTGAAAGTGGAGTCGGGGATTCTCATAAATCCGCGGCTTCTCTTGAAAAAGAAACGGAAGCAGAGGTTTCTTCGTCGACACGCTCATCTCTTCCTGCTGCTTCTCCAAAGGGCAAAAGGAAAAGAAGTGATGTCGAAGATTCCGGGACCTCTAAACCCGAAGAAGCTGCTCCTTCCCCGCAAAAGGCAGCTTATGATCCATACCTCGGCACCCTCATCAGTTCGTAAGTCCCTTTTCTCTCTTTTTATTTTTGATGCTCAAAGAATTTTATCCGTCTTTCTTTTTATGCTGTTCACCTTTCACTGTAGTGATGATGAAGAAGACACACCAGCTTTAGACGTTGCTGCTCGAACGAGTACGTCGCATACTGTAGTTGTTTCGGAGCCGCCAATTGACGGTGAGGAATCTTCGCCTCCTCAACAAAACGTCGGCGCTCCTACTCCTCCTTCGAGCCCCCGAGCCCCTTCACCAAAAAGGGCAAGGACGGAGATCATCCCGGAGCCTACTCTCCAATTGAGTAGCTCCTCTAACCCTCTCTTGGAGGATGTAAGTTCTTAACTTCCTTGTCATTGTCTATGTTTTCTCTGTTTATTTCTATGTACTATCATATTTTGCTTATACCGCCATTTTCCCTTTGTCCTTTTTCAACAGCCTATGATCAAGGATCTTATTCGTATCGGTGCCCAATTTGTTGGGTACCGTGAATATGCTAGTAAAACTGAAAGTAATGCCTTGCTTCTTCTTTTTGCCTCTGCTCTTTTGCTTCTTTGTTGTAGAGATTTTTAACTATATTTAACTTCCTTGGTAGAAAAACTGGCGGAAGTCAATGAGCGTGCCAACACACTTGCTCAAAGATTAGAGCAAAGTGAAAAGGCTCGCAAAAAGGCTGAGTCAGATGCTATTGATGCTCGAGCAGAGGCTGATAAGGCCAAGGCTGATGCTGCTGGTGTCGAAGATCTCCGGAAGAGACTTCACGATGCCGAAACT
Source organism: Lolium rigidum (assembly GCF_022539505.1). Lineage (NCBI taxonomy): Eukaryota > Viridiplantae > Streptophyta > Magnoliopsida > Poales > Poaceae > Lolium > Lolium rigidum. The sequence goes on along the minus strand of NC_061513.1, from coordinate 188,476,726 downwards.
TTGCTGAGTGAGCATATAACTGCACAATCTGCTCGCGAAGAAGCTATCCTTAAGCGCATAAGGACACAAAATCGTCGCTTTGTCAATAAGTATCTGCACCAGTTCAGATCCTTTAGACCTTCTTTCCTTCACTTGTTTGTTGCTCAATAAATTCTCATCTTTTCAGCTAGGACGGCTCAAGAATTTGAACTTGAAGACCCCGAGAATGATCCTCTGCTTGACGCCGTTTCATTCCTCGAGTTTCACGGGACGGAGGCACGCGAAGGTATCGACGAAGCTAAAGCAGGGCTGTCGCGGCTTTTCTCCTATTTCTTCCCGAAGAAAGAAACACCCGCAACGTTCCTTAAACTAGCCAAGTGCTTTAATCCACCTGAAGATCTTGGATTGAAGATGCGACAAGAAAATATGAAGGTCGCTGTTGAAAGTACTGTTTCCTTGGTTGCTCATAGCCAACAAACTGTCGACTGGGCGAAAGTGGGTGACACGGAACAGATTGAACAGCTCAAGTGGCGATCCTTGGTCAAGGCGGCGAAGCCCAAAACGAAGAAGATCTTGGCATATCTCGGGATCAAGCCAGCTTCGACTCCTAGCTCATCGAGGCCGGAGGTCTAGTTGCATGCCTCCTTGTTTTTTCTTTTTCTGTTTCTTTTGCTCTTATCGCCAAAGTAGTTATTTGGCGATACGTACTTCTTTAGCTCTATTGTAAGGTCTTTGTAACTATCCCGAAAAATTAATGAAGACTCTATCTTTGCTTGTTGATTGATATTGTCTTGTTTAAATTTCAGTTGGTATTTGATAACTATACTCCATCTTCCGCTCCTTCCAATATTTCGCCTTCTTCTTCTCGCTCAAGGAGAGCTCTTGCTGATACTTCACTTGTCGAAGATTCCTTGCCGCAAGAATTGGATGAACTTCGGCAACAACTTCAGTATGCTAGGAAGCAATCACTTGTGATGATGGAAAAGTCTCGTAAGTCGTCTGAAGCCGAAAAAATTGCACTTCAGCAAGCTCGCGAGGCCGTAGCTGCTAGGGAAATTGCTGCTTCCGAGGCTGAAAAGGCGACTGCTCGAGAAAATTTCATGCTCGAGTTAATGAACGAAGCCAGTGCGGATATGTCGGGTACGCTTGTTTCATCCTCAATATCTTCCGTCTTCATGCTACGTCTCTTAAAGTTTTCAGCTCCTTTGCTTTAATAGGTTCCTTTATTGATGCTGTTGCCGAAGAGGAGAGGGTAAATACTAGGACAAACCTCCTTGTTAACCTTTCCCTTGATCATGGTTCTTTGTTCTGGGCTACCCCAGAGAGGACCCGCCAGATTGTCAGATTTCAGGATCGTGCCTCTCAAACTCGCGACTTCCTTGACTTCTGTACCAAGACCCTGTCTATGGTATATAACTCCATGTTTCCTCGGAACGTTCAACCAAAAACTCTTCCCGAGTTAATGGAGAAATTTAAGGATGCCCACAAGATCCATGACTTTGTCAGAGCTCAACTGGTAGCTGGCGCCAGATTTGCCCTTATCATGCTTCAGATCTGCCACTCAAAGCTTGACCTAACTCAAGTTGTTGCGAAAGTTCATGAGAAGGTACGGCACCGAAGAGTTGGTGTCGATCGTATTAACACGAAGGTTTCGCCTATAGCTGAAGAAATGATTGAGGACCTTCTTCGGATGGATGCCGACTTTTTTGCAGATGGTCATTATGCTGATTTTCTTGGCGCAGCTCCTGAAGAAAACAGAATTACCCTTGATGATATATTGAATCATGACTAATTATTTTCCTTTGGTAGATAATTTTTCCTTGTAAATCATGATTGTGATTATATTGTGAAGCAAACATCATATTTCTATATTTGTCTAGCCCCCGAGTGTTTTCGGTGGCTATTCGCTGTATTTGTATAATGCGAGGTTTTGAACCAAGGCATTTACTCAATGTGTAATTTTGACGAATAGCAGCCCCCGAGCTTCTTTGTTGAGTATTATTTTGTATTTTTACTGACTCACGAGGTATTTTAATACCAAGGCAAGGATTTTCTTTTTGCGAGGAACTATATTGAAATTCGTCGGGTTGGGGATTTTGAGCATGTCGATAAAGAAAAGTTATATTGACACTATCTTTATTATATTGCAGCACCGCGAGCCCGCCTCATTAAAAACCTTTCCCGGCCCCACTCGGTGCCCCGAAAAAGGAAAAGAGTGCGTCTGAAAACTCGCGGGCGTTTCAGTACATTGTAGCTTTACAGAGGAGGACTATATTTCGACATCTAGGCGTAGAAACGCCTGAGCTGTGCCACGTTCCAGTGGATTTGGCTCGTCAATCCTCGTCTTCTTGTCTTTGATTCTGTATGCTCCTCCTTCTATTACTTCTGTGACGATGTAAGGTCCTAGCCATGGTGACTCGAGTTTTTCATGACTTTTTTGATTGAGTCGTAAAACCAGGTCACCGACTTGGAAGGATCTTGGCCGCAATCGTCGACTGTGGTAGTTTTTCAGGTCTTGTTGATATTTGGCGACTCTTGACAGGACTTCATCTCTAGCTTCATCAAGTGCATCGACATCATCTTCTAAGGCCTTTCGTGAAGTTTCTTCATCGTATTCTGTAACTCTTGGAGCATCATGTTCTATTTCTATCGGCAGTACTGCTTCAGCTCCATGGACCAAGAAAAACGGCGTCTCCTGCGTCGCTGTGTTTGGTGTTGTTCGAATACTCCACAACACACTTGGCAACTCCTCTGGCCAGGTGTGCCGAGCTTTTTCCAATGGTCTCAACAAACGCTTCTTAATGCCATTGCAGATTATGCCATTGGCTTTCTCGACTTGACCATTGGTCTGTGGATGTGCGACAGACGCAAAACTTAGTTTTATGCCCACTTCTGCACAATATGCTTTGAACTCCTTGGAAGTAAAGTTACTGCCGTTATCTGTGACGATGCTGTGAGGTACTCCAAATCGAAAGACGATGCCCTTCACGAACTTTATTGCGGATGCTGCATCTGGTGAATTTATTGGCTTTGCTTCTATCCACTTGGTAAATTTGTCGACAGCCACCAACAAGTACTCATATCCTCCTGGCGAAGCTTTGTGCAATTTACCCACCATGTCGAGGCCCCATTGAGCAAAGGGACAAGACAGTGGGATTGGCATAAGTTCTGCTGCTGGCGAGTGAGGTCTTGCCGCAAATCTTTGACACGCGTCGCAGGTTCGCACTATTTCCTTCGCATCCTCAATTGCTGTTAGCCAATAAAATCCTGCTCTGAAGACTTTGGCCGCAATGGCTCGGCTACTCGCATGATGCCCGCATATTCCTTCGTGCACGTCCTTTAAGATGATCTTTCCTTCCTCGGGTGTAACACACCTCTGTAGCACACCCGAGATACTTCGTTTGTACAACTCCCCTTTTACCACAGTGAAAGCTTTTGATCGCCTAATTATTCGCCTTGCTTCGACTGGATCGTCGGGTATTGTTTTCCTCAGGATATACGATATATAAGCCTGCATCCATGGAATTTGCACCATCATTACCAGCTCCTGTTCCTCTTCTTCTTCTACCAAGTCTTTGGTGGTGTTCGAAGATTTCCCTTCTTTCTCCTTCTTTTTTATTTTCGTTGGTTTTGTTGACCTCTCGCTTATTTCTTCCCAAAACACGCCTGGAGGGATCGCGAGACATTGCGACCCGATGTTTGCAAGAACATCGGCTTCGTCGTTACTCAGCCTGCTGATGTGGTTTACCTCGCATCCATCAAACAATTTTTCCAGCTCATTGTACACCTCCTTGTATGCTATCATACTTTCGTTGACTGCATCACATTGGTTCATAACTTGCTGTGCTACCAATTGTGAGTCGCCGAAAATTTTTAATCGGGTTGCACCACAAGCTTTCGCCATCTTCATCCCATGTATGAGAGCTTCATATTCTGCTTCGTTGTTAGACGCGTTTGGGAACGTCATTCGCAAGACATACTTCAGCTTGTCGCCTTCAGGTGATACCAATATGACGCCTGCTCCAGCGCCTTCTAGCCTTTTGGATCCGTCGAAGTTCATGGTCCAAGTTCTCGATAAATCTGGAGGCCCCGTGTTTTGTAGCTCCATCCACTCTGCAATGAAATCTGGTAAAACCTGCGATTTTATTGCCTTTCTTTTTTCATACGTGATGTCCCGAGGGGAAAGTTCTATTCCCCAAAGGGAGACACGACCCGTAGCTTCTGGGTTGTTCAATATATTTGACAAGGGAGCTTCATTGACCACTATTATCGGGTGCGCCGAAAAATAGTGTCGCAATTTTCTTGCCGTCGTGAATACTCCATACGCCGCTTCGATATTGCGGGTACCGCTGTTTTGAAGGTGACAGTACTTCGCTGATGAAATACACTGGCCTCTGGACTCCATGAAGCTTTCCTTCTTCTTCTCTCTCGACTACCAGAACCGTGCTAACCACTTGGGGTGTGGCTGCAATGTATAAGAGGAGAGGTTCTTTATCTTTGGGCGCCACCAAGATTGGTGGTGTCGAAATTGCCCGCTTGAGGTTCTCGAAAGCCCTGTCTGCTTCCTCGTTCCATTGAAATTTCTCCCCCTGTTTGATCAATGCGTAGAACGGTAATGCCTTTTCCCCTAGCCTGGCGACGAATCTGCTTAAAGTTGCGACTCGCCCCGTTAGCTGTTGTATTTCTTTCAACTTTGTCGGCTTTCTCATAGTAACGATGGCCTGGATTTTTTCGGGATTAGCCTCAATCCCTCTTGCTGATACTAAGAACCCGAGAAGTTCTCCGGCAGGAACTCCAAAAGAACATTTTGTCGGGTTCAGCTTGAGGCAGAATTTGTCGAGGTTGTCGAAGGTTTCCTTCAGATCTTCGATCAGAGTCGACCCCTTCTTTGATGTTATCACGACATCGTCAATGTAGACTTGCACATTTTTTCCAATCTGTGTTGCTAGGCACTTCTGCATCATCCGCTGATATGTTGCTCCCGCGTTTTTCAGACCAAAAGACATTGTTTTGTAGCAAAACACGCCGTAAGGTGTTATGAACGCTGTCTTGGCTTCGTCATCTTCTTTTAGTCTAATCTGGTTATAACCAGAATATGCATCCAAAAAGGAAAGACGTTCACATCCTGCCGTGGAGTCGATAATTTGATCGATCCTTGGGAGGGGAAAGTGATCCTTAGGACAATGTTTATTGAGACACGTAAAGTCGACGCACATGCGAAGGACTGTCGTGTGTTTCTTCGGCACCATCACTGGGTTAGCTACCCATGTGGCTTCTGTAGATATTTCTTTGATAAAACCAGCATCTTTGAGTCGATCTATTTCGGATAACATAGCTCTGCGGTTTGGTTCCGAAAAACGCCGCAAAGGTTGTTTGATTGGTCTTGCGAGAGGATCCAAGTTGAGGTGGTGCTCGGCGAGTTCCCTGGGTACTCCTGGCATGTCAGCTGGACACCATGCGAAGATTTTCCAGTGCTCACGGAGGAACTCGACGAGCGCGCTTTCCTATGCGACATCCATGTTTGTTGCAATGGATGTCGTTTTCTTTGGATCTGTCGAAAGTTGGCTCTCTGAGCGGCCTCCCTGTGTCTGGCAGAACATCATAATCAGTTTGCCTTGGCACCATATATTCTGCTTGCATCCCGAAAGTTTCTGACAACTGATGAAAATCTCTGTCGCATTTATCGGCTAACGCAAAGCTTCCTTTCACTGTGATTGGTCCTTTGGGTCCAGGCAACCTCCACAGTAAATACGTGTAATGAGGTACCGCCATGAACCTGGCGTACGCTGGTCGTCCCAACAGAGCATGATATTGCGATGGGAAATCCACGACTTCAAACTCCAGCTTCTCTATCCTGTAGTTTTCTCGGGTTCCAAATTGTACGTCAAGGTTGATCTTGCCCAGCGGATAACTTGGTTTTTCTAGCGTGATCCCATGGAAACGTGTGTCGGTTGGTGCTAAATTTGCTAGGGATATGTTCATCTTCCTTAATGTATCTGCATACATAAGGTTCAAGCTGCTGCCGCCATCTATAAAAACTCTCGACACGTCGAAGCCAGCGATGACTGCTGGTAAAATAAGCGCGGATTGCCCAGGTCGAGGAACCTGCTGCGGGTGATCCGCAATTGTGAAGCCAATATCTTGCCCCGACCAATTTATGTACTCAACTGTTGGTGGAGGCATCTTTTCTGCCATGAACACTTGCCGCGAAATTACTTTCTGCGCCCTGTTGGATGGCCTAGCTTTCTGAATCATCAAAACTGCACCGTTGGAATTGGGATCAATGTATGGGGGCGGTTGTGGTGCTGCCGCTATTCTGAGCTGATGCCGATTTTCATCAGTAATTGCGGGAGGAGGTGGGAGGTGGATCTCACTCCTTGGTCCTTGAGGATTTCTGTTCATGGCTTGGTTATTTGCAATTCCTGCGGCTCGCAACATTGCCTGAAAGTTGCGGCAATCTTTCTGGAGATGTCCTGACTGTCTCTTTCCATTGTTATCGAGGAAAAAATGCATCTGACACGGTCCGTTCATCATCTCCTCGGGGGACACATAGGGTCTTTGAAACCTTGGTCCATTATTTTTCCTGTGACCGCGAGAGTCACCTCTGTTGTCACCTTGTTGCTCATTACTCCTTTGGTAGTCATCTCGACTATTTCCTCCAGAATTTCCTCGGAAGCCAGCCGATATGTGGCCGGGAGCGTCGTTGTTGTAGAACTGGCGGGAAAATCGCCTTCTATTTTGAAAATTTCGACCACGGTCCTCTTCTGGCGACCTGTGTCGCTTGTTATATATTGCGTCTTCTCCATCTGCCCACTTGTTGGCTATTTCCATCAGTGCTGATATTGTTCTTGGGTTGGTTCTTCCTAGGTCCTCGACAAAATCTGCTCGTCGAATTCCTACCACGAATGCGTCTATTGCTCTCTCGTCAGATATATCTTCTGCTGAGTTTTTAATGATGTTCCACCTCTGTATATATTTTCTCATCGACTCATCGTGTTTCTGTCGACACGCCCTCAGCTCTTCCAATGACGCAGGTTTCTTGCAGGTGGAACGGAAGTTTCTCACGAAAATATCTTCAAAACTATCCCAGTTGTCGATGGAACCTAGGGGAAGTTTCTTTATCCAAGATCTCGCGGCACCACTCAGGTGGACTTGGATGCTTTGCATGGCTGTTGCTCTGGTTCCTCCTACCAGTTTCACCATCTCGAGATAGTCGACGAGCCAATCCTCGGGATCCTGCAGACCGTCGAATTTTTTGAAATTCTTGGGTATCTTAAACCCTTTTGGTACTCGAGTTTTTCGGACTCGTCTCGTGAAGCACGGAAGCCCGCACAGATCTTCATCGGCAACTTCTGGTGAATGCCGATGTTCTCTTCTTTCTTGTCGCGCTCTGTCTACTCTTGTTTGAGCCGCTGTGTCTCTTGCCCCACTTGGTGGGTCTTGCACTGTAGCGGTAGGTCGTGGACTATTTTGCCTTGCAGTTCCTTCGGGAGGTGTAGTTGTGAATGCTGTTCCCATAACTCCAACTCCAGCCATTGCCATATTGAACAATGGTTCTCTCGGATCGCCGGGAGGTGGCCTGGACGCTAGGATGTAAGCTTGCGTCGCCATGTATCCTGCTTCTGGCGTTTTCGGGATAATGTTTCCCCTTGTATCAATCGACATGAAAGACATGTCGAGATTTTGAATTATGTTGCCTCTCTCTCGCTCGGTATATTTTGCAGCCGAGATATTGCCCTCCTCCGAGCTTCTCTCGTGACTATCTCCCGAAGTTCCCGATTGTCGACCGAGGTCCGTTCGACGCTGCTGACGCGGATCGCCTCTTTGCACGCTTAAGGATGCTGTCTGTTTTTCTAGCTCCCTACTCACACGAGCAAGTCTATATTGATAAGCTTGTAGTTCTTCGGCAGTAGCAGTGGTGGTCATTGGTTCTGAACCATCCATGGCTCTTGCAGCCCTGTCCCACGCTGCTTGCGAAAGTTGTACTCTGTTGCGAGGTGGATTCCCGATATATTTGGTGCCTAAACCTCTTCTGAGATCAGCGGGATCGACGTATGGGTTTCCAAAATCATCGAAAGCCTCTGACGTCTCTGGTTCTGCTCTGTTGGCTTCTTCAATTGCATACACTTGATGATATTGTGAGTATTGATTTTTGTCGGGATTGGTGACACCATCGTAAAGATTGGCGAAGACCTTTCCTATAGCAGCAGATTTGTCGATGAAGTTGAAGTTGTTGCTGCTGTCGGAGTCGCTGCTTATAACGGAGTCCGCAGACGACTCGAAAGATGTGTTGCTGAAGATCTTGGCGAGCTTTCCGCTTGCCGTGGGGTTGATGAAGCGTGCCGACGAAAACTCCTCGTCACTCGACGAGAAATCAGAATCGTCCGTCGAAAATTCCGGCAAGATCGGAACTTCGAGACGGTAGGATCCTTCCTTATTGACGCCAAATCGGAATTCTCCGAACATGATGACGATGGGCTCCTCCAGATAGGCACATGCATCCATACGGGAGGGCGGGTGAGGAATAAAATCGACTAGATCAGTTTTTTCCTGTTTACCTCGATCCATCGCGTTGCTAGCCACCGACGAAGTCGACGATTCTGGACGTGCCATCGAGATCAGCTCCTTGCAACCTCTAGATCCCACAGACGGCGCCAATTGACAAGGGATTAACTTGTCAATGCCTACAGATTGTAGACTAGGGTTTTGTTAGATGTAGAGGGCAAGTAGATCTCGAAGGTTTCAGCCGAAAAGTACTCGACGATATGAAAACTAGGGTTTGTGAAAACAACGATTCGATCCTCTCTTTGTCCCTCGACTCCCCCTTATATAAGAGGCGGAGCCGATGGTTTCGTTTCATACAAGTTACCGAGTTCGGGTCGGTTTCTAACTTCTCCCGCAAGATTACAAATAATACTCTCTATTACAACTCTAGCTTTCCTTAGCAATATCTTGGGCTTCCAAATCTTCTTATTCTTCGGGTCGTGGGCTTTCAGTAAACCCCGGGTACCATCTTTGGCAGGCCCATTGGGTATGCCTATGTCAGGTACCTCTATGTCACCAGTACAAAGGTCCTAGGAGATAGATCGCATTTGATTTCTCAGTTTTGATAGATCTCAACTTGAGGACATCCATACCGGGACAACATAGAAAACATATAATGGACTCCTCTTTAATGCTTAAGCATTCAACAACAGATAATATTCTCATAAGAGATTGAGGATTAATGTCCAAACCTGAAAACTTCCACCATGATACATGGCTTTGGTTGGCGGCCCAATGTTCTTCTCTAACAATATGCATACTCAAACCATTTAATCATGATAAATCACCCTTACTTCAGACAAGACGAACATGCATAGCAACTCACATGATATTCAACAAAGTAAAAAGTTGATGGCGTCCCCAGAAACATGGTTACCGCTCAACAAGCAACTTATAAGAACTAAGATACGTAGCAACATATTCATCACCACAATAGTTTTTTAGGCTACTTTCCCATGAGCTATGTATTGTAAAGACAAAGGAATGAAATTTTAAAGGTAGCACGCAAGCAATTTACGTTGGAATGGCAGAAAAATACCACATATAGGTAGTTATGGTGGACACAAATGGCATGGGTTTTGGCTCAAGGTGTTTGGATGCACGAGAAGCATTTGCTCTCAGTACAAGGCTTTGGCTAGCAAGGTTGTTTGAAGCAAACATAAGTATGAATAGGTACAACAAAACTTACATAAGAACATATTGCAAGCATTATAAGACTCTACACCGTCTTCCTTGTTGTTCAAACACTTTACCAGAAAATATCTAGACCTTAGAGAGACCAATCATGCAAACCAAATTTCAACAAGCTCTACGGTAGTTCTCCACTAATAGATTTAAACTACATGATGCAAGAGCTTAAACATGATCTATGAGAGCTCAAAACAATTTCCAAGTATCAAATTATTCAAGACAATATACCAACTACCACATGAAGCATTTTCTGTTTCCAACCAAATAACAATAAGTGAAGCGACCAACTTTCGCCATTGAACATTAAAAGTAAAAGCGAAGAACACTAGTGTTCATATGAAAAAGCGGAGCGTGTCTCTCTCCCACACAAGCATGCTAGGATCCAATTTATTCAGAGAATGAAAATAACAAAACGAAAATAAAAGCACACAGACGCTCCAAGTAAAGTACATAAGATGTGACGGAATAAAAATATAGTTTCACTAGAGATGACCTGATAAGTTGTTGATGAAGAAGGGGATGCCTTGGGCATCCCCAAGCTTAGACGCTTGAGTCTTCTTGAAATATGTAGGGATGAACCACGGGGGCATCCCCAAGCTTAAGCTTAAGCTCTTCTTGATCACATTATATCACCCTTCTCTCTTGACCCTTGAAAACTTCCGCCACACCAAACTTCTCATGAACTTCATTAGAGGGTTAGTGCATAATCAAAAATTCACATGTTCAGCAAGGACACAATCATTAACAACACTTCTGGACATTACCCAAGGTTACTGAAAGTTAATGGAACAAAGAAATCCACTCAACACAGTAAAAGAGGCAATGCGAAATAAAAGGCAGAATCTTTCAAAACAGAACAGTCCGTAAAGACGAATTTTTTAGAGGCACTTAACTTGCTCAGATGGAAAAACTCAAAACTAATGAAACTTGCGTACATATCTGAGGATCACGCATGAATTTTCGCAGATTTTTTTGATTCTTCTACAGAGAGAAAAACTCGAATTCGTGACAGACAGCAAATCAGTTTCTGCGCAAAAATCCAAATCTAGTATCAACCTTCTATTAGAGACTTTACTTGGCACAATAACATGATAAGGAGAGGTTGCTACAGTAGTAAAAACTTCCAAGACACAACAAAACAGTAGCAAAACAAAAACATGGGTTATTGATACGTCTCCAACGTATCTATAATTTCTTATGTTCCATGCTAGTTTTATGACAATACCTACATGTTTTGTTCACACTTTATGATGTTTTGATGCATTTTCCGGCACTAACCTATTAACAAGATGCCGAAGCGCCAGTTCCTATTTTCTGCTATTTTTGGTTTCAGAAATTCTACACAGGAAATATTCTCGGAATTGGACGAAACAAAAGCCCACGGTCTTATTTTCCACGGAAGGTTCCAGAGCACCGAAGAGGAGACGGAGAAGGGCCACGAGGCGGCCACATCCTAGGGGGGCGCGGGCCCCACCCTTGGGCGCGCTGCCCTATGGGGTGGGCCCCTCGGGCACCCCCCTGCGCTGCCCCTTTGCCTATAAATTCCCTCCGTCGCGAAAACCCTATGACCGAGAGCCACGATACGGAAAAAGTTCCAGAGACGCCGCCGCCGCCAATCCCATCTCGGGAGATTCAGGAGATCGCCTCCGGCACCCTGCCGGAGAGGGGAATCATCACCGGAGGGCTCTACATCACCATGCCCGCCTCCGGACTAATGCGTGAGTAGTTCATCCTTGGACTATGGGTCCATAGCAGTAGCTAGATGGTTGTCTTCTCCTCCTGTGCTATCATGTTTAGATCTTGTGATCTGCCAATCATGATCCAGATCGTCTATTTGTAATGCTACATGTTGCATTTGTTGGGATCCGATGAATATTAAATACTATGTCAAGTTGATTATCAATCTATCATATATGTGTTGTTTATGTTCTTGCATGCTCTCCGTTGCTAGTAGAGGCTCTGGCCAATTTGATACTTGTAACTCCAAGAGGGAGTATTTATGCTCGATAGTGGGTTCATGCCTCCATTGGATCTGGGACAATGACAGAAAGTTCTAAGGTTGTGGATGTGCTGTTGCCACTAGGGATAAAACGTCGATGCTTTGTCTAAGGATATTTGTGTTGATTACATTACGCACCATACTTAATGCAATTGTCTGTTGTTTGCAACTTAATACTGGAGGGGGTGCGGATGCTAACCTGAAGGTGGACTTTTTAGGCATAGATGCATGCTGGATGGCGGTCTATGTTCTTTGACGTAATGCCCTGATTAAATCTCATAGTAGTCATCATGATATATGTATGTGCATCTCTATTTGTCAATTGCCCAACTGTAATTTGTTCACCCAACATGCTATTTATCTTATTGGAGAGACACCACTAGTGAACTGTGGACCCCGGTCCATTCTTTTACATCTGAAATACAATCTACTCCAATCTCTGTTCTCTGTTGTTCATCGCAAATAAACATCATTCTCCACACCATACGTTTAATCCTTTGTTTTCAGCAAGCCGTTGAGATTGACAACCTCACTGTTAAGTTGGGGCAAAGTATTTTGATTGTGTTGTGCAGGTTCCACGTTGGCGCCGGAATCCCTGGTGTTGCGCCGCACTACACTCCTTCACCAACAACCTTCACGTGGCCTTCATCTCCTACTGATTCGATAACCTTGGTTTCTTACTGAGGGAAACTTGCTGCTGTACGCATCACACCTTCCTCTTGGGGTTCCCAACGGACGTGTGCTTCACGCGCCATCAAGCATTTTTCTGGCGCCGTTGCCGGGGACCTGAAGAAAAGTTACACCACAAAGATTTCTATCTCCCACGTCAACTGCACGCCAGCAGCATTTTTCTGGCGCCGTTGCCGGGGAGATCAAGACACGCTGCAAGGGGAGTCTCTCACATCCAGTCTCTTTACTTTGTTTATTGTCTTGCTTTACTTTCTGTTTTGTTTGTTTTCTTATATCAAAAACACAAAAAAATTAGTTACTTGCTTTACTTTATTTTCTGTCTTGTTTGCTTTCTTATATCAAAACACAAAAAAGTTAGTTACTTGCTTTTAATTTGTTATCATGTCTATTCCTGTACTTGTTACTCTGCCACCTGAGGAATTGGTCTTTACTTTTAAACAAGGGGATGAGGAGAGTTTTAAGGAAGCTTGGTCTAGAATTTTTAATTCTTATGGTAAAACTGAACCTAAAATGACTCTAAGCCTGCTTCTTAGTAACTTTTATTTTGGGCTTATTCTTCGCTATAGATATGCCTTGGATGCTGTAGTGGGAGGAGATTTCCTTCACTGCGATGGGGATCAAGCTTTTAATGCCATAAAAAAATTGGTTGCATCATCTAGCTCAGCTAATAACTTTGATTCATCTCTTGCTAGCATTCATAATAGATTAAACACTCTCGAGACAAATGTATCTTGTTTAAAAGAGGGGTATAACCAGATTCGTGAATATTATAATTATGTTCCAGTAAGCTTTGAACCTTCAATGTGGGTCCCTACTATTAAGGTTGCTATTTGTGGTGAAACTTTTTATGCCCGTTGTGATATTATGTGTGAGTTTTACCTTATGCCTAAAAGTATTTATGAATCTTTGACACTTTGGGGACTTACTGAAGGGGGAGAAGGAATAACTCTTACTGATAATTCTGTTATAATTCCTAAGGGGATAGCCGAAGGTGTGTTCACAACCTTTCTTGGAAGAACAGTATCCACTGATTATCTTGTTATTGAATGTGTAGGGACAGGACAAATCACACTTGGAAGATCCCTGCTGAAACTCTTGGGAGCAACCATAGATGTGGGAAAAGGTACTCTAAATTTTACCTCTACACCCGGATGCGGTCATGTATTCCCTAAACCAAAGAGTAAGAATAAGAGTAAGAAGGGTAGACGCAAAGCCCCTGGTAATAATGTTGATGCTTCTTCTCTTGATAATACTTGATTTGCACTTTCTGCGCCTAGCTGAAAGGCGTTAAAGAAAAGCACTTCTTTGGAGATAACCCATGTATGTTTTTACTACTATTTTGTTGAGTCTTGGAATTTGTTACTACTGTAATAATAGTGTTCAAAGAGTTCATGCTAATAACATTGCTACAACTATTTTGCAAACAAAGTTCCATGGGTTTTTTAATTCTCTCTTCAAACACATCATGTGCTAATACAAGATAAAGTTCATAAAGATCTCTATTTTTTTGTTGTTTTCCATTAAGCCTAACTAGTGAAAATAAAAAACAAGAAACAAAAAGATATAATTGCATGATCTAAAGGAAATAGCTTCGAGCACTCACACACCGGCAACAGTGCTAGGAAATAGCTTAGTAGTCGGAGGATGTGAATACCTTTTACCTTACCTCCCCGGCCAACGGCGCCGTAAAATAGCTTGATGTCTACGCACGCTTCTATTCTTGTAGACAGTGTTGGGCCTCCAAGAGCAGAGGTTTGTAGAACAGCAGCAAGTTTCCCTTAAGTGGATCACCCAAGGTTTATCGAACTCAGGGAGGTAGAGGTCAAAGATATTCCTCTCAAGCAACCTTGCAATTAAGATACAAGAAGTCTCTTGTGTCCCCAACACACCTAATACACTTGTCAGATGTATAGGAGCACTAGTTCGGCGAAGAGATAGTGAAATACAAGTAATATGGATGACTGTAAGTTGTAATTCAATCTGAAATAAAAATGGCAGCAAGCAAACATGTAGCAGAACTTGTTGGAAACGGTGTTTCAATGCTTAGAAATAAGGCCTAGGGATCATACTTTCACTAGTGGACACTCTCAACATTGCAATCATAATTGAATATAAATATAAGCACTTCATTATGCTATTCCGAATTACTCTCTGGCTGGATAACGAACACTAATTCACCGTGTAGGGCTGCAAAAGCAAACCTTAAAGATGTATTCCCAAGTACTAATAAACACCCCACGCTGTCACTTTGAGCATTCATAGGAGGTACTAACACACCACAATTTCATAGAGACATCCAACTCAAATCATAACCCAATGAACAAGTATTCTCGTGAAATATAGCCTAAGAGACCCACACGGTGCACACACTCGTCACCTTTACACACGTGGGACAAGGAGTCTCCGGAGATCACATAAGTAAAATCCACTTGAATAGCATAACGACATCTAGATTACAAAGCTCATCATATGGATCTCAATCATGTAAGGCAGCTCATGAGATCATTGTATTGAAGTACATGGGAGAGAGAGATTAACCACATAGCTACCGGTAGAGCCCTCAGCCTTGGGGGAGAACTACTCCCTCCTCATCATGGGAGACAGCAACGGCGATGGAGATGGTGGTGATGTCGATGGAGATGACTCCGGGGGCAATTCCCCGTCCCGGCGGCGTGCCGGAATAGAGATTCTGTCCCCCGAAACTTGTATTCGCGATGGCGGCGGCTACGGAACTCTTCGTGGAATATGGCTGTCTGTTTTAGGGTTTTCGCGACAGAGGTAATATATAGGCGGAAGGGCAGCCTCGGAGGGGTCCCGAGGGACCCACACCATAGGGGGCGCGCCCCCCCTTGGCCGCGCCGCCATGTGGGGTGGGCCCCCCTTGGCTCCCCTCTGGCCCCTCTTCGGTGCTCTGGAACCTTCCGTGGAAAATAAGGCCTTGGGCTTTGTTTCGTCCAATTCCGAGAATATTTCCGTGTAAGATTTTCGGAACCAAAAACAGCAGAACAGAACTGGCACTTCGGCATCTTGTTAATAGGTTAGTTCCGGAAAATGCATAAAAATGATATAAAGTGTGAACAAAACATGTAGGTATTGTCATAAAACCAGCATGGAACATCAGAAATTATAGATACGTTGGAGACGTATCAGTGCACTCTGTTTGTTGTTCATCATTGGTTTATGAACATATGAATACTCCCTCCGGTTTATATTAATTGACTCTAATATGGATGTTGATACGTCTCCGACGTATCGATAATTTCTTATGTTCTATGCCATATTATTGATGATACCTACATGTTTTATGCACACTTTATGTCATATTCGTGCATTTTCTGGAACTAACCTATTAACAAGATGCCGAAGTGCCGCTTCCCGTTTTCTCGCTGTTTTTGGTTTCGTAAATCCTAGTAACGAAATATTCTCGAATTGGACGAAACGAAGACCCAGGGGCCTATTTCGCCACGAACCTTCCGAAGACCGAAGAGCATACGAAGTGGGGCCACGAGGTGGCCAAACCACA